>NC_022027.1:7824493-7905208 GCF_000317375.1 Microtus ochrogaster | reverse complement strand
CCCAATCATCCTTTTTCCCCAAGTTACCCCCATCCTCCCCTTCTCCCTTTTCTCTCCCCATCTCCCCTTACCCCCATCCCATCCCATCCCCAAGATCCCAATTTTTCTTCCCCTGCACTTTTATCTACTTAACAGAGTCACAGTGTATATTATTAATGATAAGTGATTTTGTGATGAAATTTATTTTGTTGTATTCAGAGTAATAAAATTCATTCATAGTAACCATTATCATGCAAATGCTCCCAGCATCTTGAGAATGGCTGTTGATATTAACAGTGGAGTAGAAAAAATTTGGGCTTTAATAAGCATCCCTAGTCTTCAGAGAGCAAGAATATCAAGCTCAGTTTATTTACAGTAAGACAGTAGAGTCAAGAAAGAATACTTTGGATTAGTAAGTGTGATATAGTGGTTTTGTGTTGGGGAAACTGAGGCTGAGTCAGTGAGACAATGTTCATGATGCTAGAGAAAGCACCACCCCTCAGGCAGAGTTTCACTGTGGCCCAGGCTTCTGAGTACACTGGATCCTCTCTCAGGCCTATTGCTCAAGCCCCTTGTTCTCTACTACACTGTCAGAACTCCGAGGCTGGAGAACACAAAACACATCTTTCTCCTTAGGTTTACAGGTCCTGCAGACTAGAAACATGAGTAAAGCCTAGTGTGGTTGGCCTGTCTTTATTCACCAGAAGATTTAATAGGTACAGGTAGTTCAAAGTGCATGGTGCTAGAATCATATTGGAGTATTCTTTTCTAAATCTCTGGCATCACAGAAAGGGTCTGGGTCATGTGACTCGGGTCTCTAAGAACAAGGGTCATACTGGATGAGGCAGGAATTGCTTAGTCTTCAACAAACCATTTAAATACTGTCCCCAGTAGTTCAACAACCACTTACTCTGTCAGGCTTAAGAGAAGAGAGATTCCACTTCTGACTGGAGAAGCATTGTGTAAGAAAATATTGGAGCACATGTTTGCTGAGAACATGTTAGGAGCCAGACAATAAGCCCTTGAGGAGGCAGAGGCTACTAGATCCGTTCTCCATCTTCAAAGCCTTTCCGGTGTATAAAGAACCAAGGCAGATGTTGCCGAGTTTATCTGTTAATGACAGCACAGAAACTGATATTTTGGTTGTGTAGTAGGGAGGACAGGTGAATGAATGAAAACCACAGAACATGCAGGAACTCAAAGGACAGATAACATTGTGATGGATGGTGACAGTGTTACGGCAGGTTACTGTTCAAAGGGAGGACGGAGTAATATGTAGAGCTAAGAAAATGTTTTTCTGTAAGGAATTCATCAAATTGATTCCGATCTCTCACTTCAGGGAAATTAGGTCCAGATGGGTCAAGAACTTAAATGTCAAAGGCAAAGCTTTAAAATGAGTAGAAACAACATGGGTGAGATCATCCTGCCCTTGAAGTTGGGAAGGGTTACTTCATCAGGACCCCAAAAGTATTCACTGCAAGGCTCCAATGGAAATTAAAAACACTTGGTTACCAAACAATATCTAAGAAAATTAACATACATATAAAGACAGGAAGATGCTTGTAATACTCATCACTGAAATATAAATCAACCGGCTTCTCTATTAAATGCATTTATCTGTTATCTACCTGGATAGCATTAATCTATCTATCATCCATCTACCTGTATCATCTATCAACATAAAAATAAATGAAGAAAAGACCTTTCAATTAACAAAACACTCACACAAGGAATGCCGATTCACAGAAGGGAAATGGAGATACGAACAATTAAAAGTTAAATGCTACTTTGTTTATTAACAGTTATGACACAGATTCAATCGGCAGAAATTATCATGTCCCACCATCATGAGCTAGGCAACTGGAAAATATACCAAAGGAAAAACTGATCTAGCATTTGAAAAAAAATCTCATGACGTTTGAGTAAAGGACGTCCATTCCAGCCTTCAAAGCTTCCAGTAGTCTTCTTTTGCAGACACTTCACTTGAAATGTTTTGGTACCATTACAGAGCGAGGCATTAGAAGTGACCTTGGAATGCCTTGGCGAAGGTAACATGAATGAGAATTATGAATTGAAAAGGGAAATTAGGCACCTTACACCTCTCAATTGAAGCTATCCTTTCATTTTCTACTTAGAAACAACCAGCTGTTCCCCTTTCAGCAGTTTTCAGTTGCCAGTATTTCCTCGGCTCAGGGTGGGATGTTCTGATCCTCCTCCTCCTCCATGCTGCCATTGTCTGGCTTGATTTTACACAAGTCTGATGCATGCATCCACATTTTCTGTGCGTGCATACATGCAGCTTTCCTGGTGTGTCCTGAAAACAGGATTTCTTTTTGTCATCCACCACCTCTGGTTTTTGCCTCCTCTTACACTTTGACCCCAGAACCTGGAGAGGTGGGTATGATGCAGATGTCCTGTCCAGGGCTGGCTATTCTGCAGTCATCCTTTCTCTAAGTTGTGGCTCGTTATGTTAATTGTCATCTACTGCAAAACATAGCTTCCTTGATGAGGGCTGGCCACTCTCCGGAGGATGGCCTGACACCAGTGATTATATGGACAGCAGAAATTGTGCTCAACTTTTTAAAAAGAGGACACACAGTGGAGGTGAATGTGATCAAAATACATTGCATGAAATTTTTACATAATTAATACACAAAACAAAATATAATAAAAACTATTAGACTAGTGGTGGCTTCCACAGAGAGAGGGGTGTATATGCAAGGGAGCTGACAGAACTGGGCTTTTAGGAAATGGAATCCCACTCTTGTGATGTGTTTATGGTATCGCATCCAGTAGCCATGATGAAAGGGTTACCGTTTAGAAAAAGTTCTTATACTTCTTGGATGAAGTACAAGAGGCAGTTTACTTTCCAGCTGCCACCCAGGATTATTGGAGAAAATATATTAAGTGTGCTATACAGAAATTGATCAGGTTCTTGTGACATATGCTGTTGTCCTTTGCTGCCCAGTTTATTTGTAGGGAGAAGGAATGTGAACCGATGAGCAGAGAGTTTGCATAGGAGCAGAGTAGTGCTGGCCAGAGAGGATATTTGTCATGAAGAAGCATTGCTGGGCGTAGACCTTGTCAGACTTGACCTTGAAAAAAAACTGAAACAACTGAAAAAGTCATTGTTGACTTGGTAGAAAAAAGATGACTTAGGACACACATCCGTAAGATGGAACCCACACCCAACATTGCTTTGGCAACTAAGGACCAGAGACTATATAGCCCAGAGATGTGGGGGTGAAATTAAATACAAATGGTAAAAAAAAGTAGTGAAAAAAGGTCCTACTGATATTCTGTTGTACTTGATAAATCAGTGCCTTGTACGTCCTTCATAAGAGAAGCTTCCTCCTGTTGCAGATAGAAACAAATACAGGGACCCACAGCTGGACATCACACAAAGATAAACAGATAGACAGACAGCTGTCACACACACACAGAGAGAGAGAGAGAGAGAGAGAGAGAGAGAGAGAGAGAGAGAGAGAGAGATGATTGGCAGACAGATAGATGAAATGTCTTGAAATGTTTCATCAAATATTTCCCTTCAGAGCTTAGATAACCCTGCAGAAGAGGAGGTGGAAAGAATGTTGGAGCCAGAGAGGATGGAGGACATCAGGAGAACACAGAAGTCCTGTGAATCAACTTAGCAAGCCTTGTATAAACTCACAGGAACTGAAGCAGCAAGTACGGCAGCCTTGTGGGGTCTGCATCAGGACCTCTGTGTATATATGATAGCCTTCACTTTATATTTTTATGGGACTCTCATGTGTGTGAACAAGTGGCCAAGTGGGTCTCTGATTCTGATTCCTGTGCCTTCTCCTGGGCTCATTTCATTCTGTTGGTTTGTCTTGTCCAACATCCCTGTGATGGTTTTTATTTTATTATATTTTATTTTGTTATGTTTGGTTGTCATCTCTTAGAAACCTGTTCTTTTCTGATGAGAGACAGAAAGGGAGTGGGTCAGATTGGAGGGAGGTGGGGAGGAATTGAGAGGAGTAGAAGGATGGGAAACTAATCAGGATATATGATATTAGAAAAAAATCTCTCTTCAGTAAAAGTGTGTGTGGCCGGGAGAGATGATCAGGGTGAACAGAGTACAGGGGAGTGTAGGACGGAATTCAGCTATCAGAACAGGTTGATAGCTGGAGTGAGGCTTGGATTCAGGAGACTGTGGGGATGTACAGGGCAGCAGAAAAGGTTATATTGCCATCAGTTTCTGTGACAACCAAGGCAGATTGGCAATGTCCAGAGGTGGGAAACCTTGCCAAGGAGAGGGCTGGTGGGATGGTAAAAAGGAGTCTGAGTTTGCTAGTTGCAACAGAATTCTAACATCAACATGACCTTGATGACTTCATCTAGCAGATACCGTGAAGGCTCCAAGCTTCTGCATAAACACAAACGGAACAGAGTCTGGACCACTGCAAACTCCCAGATAGCCCCAAGGGCATTAATATGGGGAATGTTCCTGGCTACTGCAAGCCTGGCTTCTATTTTAACTCCAGATCCAGCTCTTGCAGCCTTCGATTCTTTACAGGACCTCCTGATCCTAAGCGCTTGGTTTGGAAACATCTTATTTGTATCACCTTTTCCACAATAGCTAAAGCAGAGCACCAGGAACTTGAAAGGCCAGTCAAATAGAAATCATGCTTCAAAAGCCTGACTGATGACAACCACTGTCCCAACAACCGGCTTCAGAAATCACAGAGAGTGAGGGAAAAGCCAAAACCGTGTGGGAGAGCATGAGGAAGCGGGTGAAGGAACTGTTCAAAGACGTGAATCAACCCTCCACAGGAAATACCTCTGTGTGGAAAACACTGGTAGCCTTCTTCCTCACCACGCCAAAGATGAAATACAAATTTGTTAGTCCAGTGTTAGTTTGCAGTGATCACGCAAATGGCCTGTAACCTTTATCACTGCCTCGCTAAATGCTGCAAAGCTCCTGGAGCGGTTCTGCTTCATCTCAGCACTGAGTTGGGTCTCAGCTGTTGTGACTACAATAATAGGTTTTTATTTGTGTAAAGCATGAGGCATTACCGTGCCACGTTACCCATGGTTACGGTACTGCTCTGCCCTCATGGCATCCTTTCAGTTATATCAAGAGAGCAGATAGTTTTTAAAGCAATGGAACGCATGTCAAGTGGTTCGTTTTTCTGCGTTGGGCGATATTAGCCAGCTCTAACGAGAAACTATTTCTAGATTTGCACATGGGTTCTCTGACATTACGGCATGTTCTGCAAAAGGGCTTTTGTTGAGCTCAAGCGTGACCTTTGCCAAGACTGACTAAAGCAGAGAGCTTCCAGCACTGGTTGCTTGGCCTCCTCCTCCCTGTCTTTCCCTCAGAAACTACTGATCATTTCTGTTGTCTTTGGAATTTCCCTTTTTCCAGAAGGTTCCATTGTTAGAATGCTTATTTCTTATGCATATATTGCATTTGTGTATCTTGTTTGTATATCTTGCTTGATGAGATATTTACATCTCTGCCCATTTTTAACCAGGTGTTCATTTTCTTTCTGGTTCTAAAACTCTTAAGAATTCATTGGACTTAGGGCCAAGTTGGCCAAGGGCAGCCTTTTGCAAATGCCAACAAGAGACCCGCTTGTTTTATCTTTTTCTGTCTCCTATCACGAGTTCTCTTCTTGGACCACACTTGTCATTAGTTTTCTTCCTTTTTCTTTTTTCTTTTTGTCAAATTAACAAATCTAGAAAGAGCAACCCTCAATTGGGAAAAACGTCTTCATCAGGTATTCTGTAGGTAAGTCTTTGGGGACATTTTCTTGATTAATGATTGATGTCAGTTCTGCCACTCCTGACTTGTAGTTCTTTGCATAAAACAAGCAAACTGAGTGGGCTATGGAGAGGAAGGCAGTAGGCAGCATCCCTTCATTGTCTCTGCTTCAGTTCCTGCATGCAAACTCCTCCCCTACTTTAGCAGTTCCCTTTGCTTCCTTCAGTGACAGACCTGGGACATGTAAGCCAAACAACCCTTTCCCTCCTTAAGTTGGTTTTAATCAGTGTTTCCTCACAGCAACAGAAAGCAGACTGATATAATGTTCTTCTTTTTATACAAGGAGCTCCTTCCATCCTTAGAACTTCACCAAGACAGGAGTTCCTTAGGAGTCTCCCTACCGCCAGATCAGATTTTCTCTGTGTTGTCTTAATCAAGTTCTAATCAAGTTATATACATCTAACATCTGTCTTTCACAGTAGATCAGAACCCTGTGAATGCCCATTATTCAACACCGTGTTTTGCTTTGACTTCACATGAATATTTGTTAAGTGAACAAACAAATGGGAAAATCTGCACAGCCCTCTTCTGTCTCTTGCAATGTGAGATTGAGAAGCTAAGCAACCAAAAAAAAAAAAAAAAAAAGAGAGAAGCTAAGCAAGGCAATTTCTTTGGACAACTTGGTAGCTCTTCACAGCCCTCAAGCCAACCATTGCTCTTTCCATTTTAAAAATCGGAATAACTTCCTCAAGACAAAAACAAGGACCATAAGGATATGGGATTTAATTTGTAGAGATTTTCATTATATAAGTTTAGCGTGGTAATTGAGTTGTGGAGACTTGTGTTGCTAAGTCATTTCTTGGGATGTATTTTAAAATTTTTAAGGTTTTCTTGATTTTACCTGTCATAGAGTGATAGCTTATAATAGTTGAATTTAGCCTGGGGGGGAGAAAAGTCTACTCTTTAATAAAATATTATTAAATTATATTCATCATTACCAATAAGGACAAAGTAAAATCTAATAAACTAAATTATTTTACACACACACACACACACACATACACACACACACACACACACACACACACTTACACCATGAAATGTTTACCTTCAAGCTTTAGCCCTCTTCCACCCTAATGTCTGCGACAGGACTTAAATATTGCAAGTTGAAGCAAACACTGCAGAGAAAGTGGTAGACATTTTGCACTTTCTTCTTTGAAAGTTTGTTTCCTGTACTCTGTAAAGGGCTACACAAGGAAACTGCTGGAGATGCGGGTGAGGCGTCGTTTGAATAGGCAGAAGCTTCTAGATAGCTGTGTTAGCTGATAGGAGAAAATTCAGACTCGGCCTCTAGCTACCCTAGATACAGAGGTTCATTTTGGTGCCTGAAATATCAAGTGAATGCCCCTTTTTATGCGCCTTTTTACTTCTTATCTTATTTCAATGTTCCTCTACTGCGATTTTCTCTGTAATTATGAGAAATTTAGATAAGATTCTTCAGCCTAACTTTTATCTCTCTGGAGTTTTGTCCATGCCTTGGACAGCACCCATTTTTGGCCCACACCAGTGTTTGGATGCCTTCTGTCTGGCCCAGAAGTTTCCAACTGGCTTACCCTCAGAAAAATGGAACAAAGAACTGGATGTGAACTTTGAGGTGGGGGAGGGGGAAGGTTCATTTGCAGCATAAACCATGATGTGGGCTGAGGAGGGATATGCAAACTGTCGAGGGCCTGCTGGCATCAGCAGACTTCTGTTGCTTAACGATGCTTGCTCTAAACTAGAGAAGTCCTCCTGAGGCACCAGGCCTGTGTCTGCAGTTGGGAGATTGAGCAGAACCCAGGAATCCTTTTCAGGCCTCATCCTCATTCAGGCTTCAAACAAAGTTGTGGTAATGGGTTGCTTAAGCAGGCCTGTGCGTCATGCAGTGTTCTTTTTTAAGAAGATTAAAATTGTTGCATATCAATTAGTTATAAATACCACTCCTTTCGGACCAACCTGGTGATGCACGCCTTTAATCCCAGCACTCAGGAGGCAGAGGCAGGAGGATATTTGTGAGTCTGAGGACAGCCTGGTCTACAAAATGAGTTCCAGGACAGCCAGAACTGTTACACAGAGAAACCCTGTCTCGAAAAATCAAAATAATAATAAGAAAAAGACTAAATTGTGCTGTACACATATGCTCATGAGCATAGATGGACTTGGCACACACAAAGGTATGTTTATATGTGTAGTAACGTCATCCTTAACATCTCAAAATCTATAAAAGAGCTGGCTAAATGTGTCTGTCTTTCTTTGGTCCTCCTAAATTAGGTTGTAGTGGGAAGCAAATACATCCGTCCCTTTTACTGTGTTCCAGGGAACTCACGGACAATAGCTGTCTGTCCAAGGCTAATCTGGCTCACATTGCTTCTGTAACGAAACAGCTTCTTCCCAGAGCAGACCCTTTAAAAGATGGTACTACATGGCATTCTGCACCACAGGGGGTGGGGGAACGAAAACCAGGTTCCAAATGGATACTTAAAGCTCCTGGTGACCACCAGGTAGAGTCTAACGTTGGTCTCAGGTAATCCTCATTCAGGTAAGTAAGGGATGGTTGAGGAGAGCATATTGGAAAATCTTGGTTAAATAATGATATTAACCAGTGCTACATTTGGAACACAGAGCTTAGGCAGGTGACATAATCAAGAAATGTTGACTTCAGGTGGATAACTTTCTGTCCTTTCCCTCTCTTAGACACCCGGGACAGTGTCAGCTGTGGTGAGAAGGTAGGCACCACACACTGATGTGTTATTTGTCACACTGATGCCACACCTCAATGCTAAGGAAAGGCCAGAAAATCATGTCCACACTTCTGTCCCCAAGGCTGGACCCCAAGGGGGTCTTTCCTCAGACCTTGTAGGCAAGCCTGGGGGCCCAGGGACTGCATTTGTATACACACTGTATACAGTAGGGTACTGATTGGACTGAGGTCTGATCTACAGACCCTTAGAGCATCCATTTCTGAAGAAGGTGGCCCAAGGGTCAGGTGGATGTGGAGTACTGCCATCAAAAGCAGCACAAGGGGCCAGTTGGGAGGTGGAGCCAACATAAGGTACTGTTTGTACACAGAACTGCATTTGCTGAACTTGGGAATATCAGATACTAGCCCAAGCATCAAGGCTTCTGGCGGTATGATTTTTCCATTCATGATATTATTTTTCAGGGTAAAAGTAATTTATGTTTATGACTTAGAAAGGCATCTACAATATTGGTATCTCCCATCACACTAACAGGGATTTAGTTTCTTTGTCAGTGGTAGAAATCTGTCTGTAGTGGTAGAAAAGCCCACATCTTGTCCTGGAACAGTGGAGGAGGGAAATTTGGTCAGCAGATGGTAGCTACCTGGACCCAAACCAGTCCAGATGTAGGCGTTGGACTAAGAGATATTTTAAATATTAATTCTTGCTTGGAAATCTCAACTGCTAAAGGTGATGGGGGGCTACTAAGAGAAGAAAGTCAAAATACAATGCAAGTACGGCTTTAGATTGAGCAGGCTGGTGCATGACTGAATCCTAGTAGGGGTGTTGGAAAGAGACCAAGGAAAGAAGAGCATGAGTTTGAGGCTAGCCTGTTCTACATAGTAAGATCCTGCTTCAAAAAATTATGTAAAATAAAATAAATTATAAAAAAGAGTATTCTCAGTGTTTTGGTGCTGTGACCATGTATACAGGATCTGGGCAAGATGGAGGCAGTCAATAGGCTAATGTGGATGGGGAGGGCTCTTGACTTTCTACACTAGAGGAAATCTGTTGGCAGCCGATGGCTGCCAAGAAAGGGAGAGGTAGTTTCTTCAGGGCTGCTGCCCTTGAGAGGCCATCTTCTTTAGGTTTCTACCACTATTACAAACACCACGTCAAAAATCAACTAGGGGAAGCAAGAGTTTGCTCAACTATTCAACCTGTAGTCAATCATCAAAGCAAATTAAAGATAGGAACAGAAGCAGAGACCACAGAGGAATGCTGCTTTCTAGCTTGCTCCCCGTGGCTTACCCAGATTGCTTACTTATACACCCATGGCCACCTATCCAAGAGTAGTGTCTCCCACAAGCTGAGTCTTTTCACATAATCATAATCAAGAAAATGCCCCCATAGAGTTTTCTAATGGTCAGTCTGATGAAGACAATTACTGTGTTAAGATTTCTTCTTTTAAGATATGTCTAGGTTTATGTTAAGTTGACAAAAACCAGCTGCCACATTAGCCATTAACCATGTTTCATATATCCATGTATACAGGTAGCACTAAGTAGACTCAGTGCATTTTCTTTTTTTTTTAAAAAACAAGAACCCATGAAGTTCAAATGTTAAAGGGAAAATAGGGGATTATTGGAAAAGGTGAGTATAGGTGATAGATTTGATCAAAACCTTTATATGCTGTGAAGACTGAGAAGACAAAGACCCACTTGCCTTCCAGACACTCCTCTACCTTGGGCCAGAAGGAGACAACAAAGCCCTGCCTGGTGTGGTGCTAGGCAGTCAGGCTCTATTAAGGCTAGCAAATCTACGGGAGGACATGGAAGAGAGAGACAGAATGATTCGTATCCTGTGGAGAGAGGCAAATCTGAAGAGCAAGAGGTAAAGTTGGTGAGAAGTGGGCTAAGGTGGGTAGCCTGTTTGCTACCTGGAGCCATGGTAATATCCGAGCCTGTGATATTGCCAAGGGCCATGTCTGTACTTGTGGCCCTACAGCAGCCTTGGTCTGTGTTGAAGTCTGTGGCTCCTGCTACCACTCAAGGCCCAGAATAAAGGACTGTGCAAAGATGGCCCCACCCCCACTGGCTACAACACTAGGGAGAACTGGCCCAGCCCCTCACTAACTGCAGCACTAGGGAGAACAGACCCTGCACCTCTCCTTGGCAACACAATGGAGACAATTTGTCTGAAAGGGGCACAGGTGAGCCAGATATAGAACATGTGCATGAGAGATCTGGTCCTGTCCCTCAGCTGCTGTATGGTGGCACGAGTAAGGGGGAGATGCTTCTCTGCCTTCCCCTCCCCTCCCAGCCTGAGGTAGGCAGGAGAACAGGCCACTGGGTCATAAGAAAGAAAGAGCTGGCCATGGCCTTCACTTTCTGCAGCACCAGGAGAGCAGGTCTGACATCTCATTTGGGTTGCAGAGCAGTGCTGACAAAACTGAGTGCGGTGTGAATGAGCCTGTCCTGAGAGGGAAGAAATAGGAGAGTGGGAGAGATAGCTTCACAGTCCTCATCTGCCTGGTGGTGCTGAGGGCAAGGGAGAGAAGTCCTACCCCCCACTGCCTGAGACAGGAGGGAGAGCTGTCGCTAAGGTCACGAGAGCAAGAGAGCTGACCCCTGCCTTTCGCTAGCTGCAGCCCTAGGCAGAGTGTCCCCTGCACCTTGCCTGGGCAGCACAGTGGAGTTGGCCTTGGTAGTGTAGGTGCAGGTGAACCACCTTAAGGGCCTATGAGCAAGAGACCCAGCCTTGCCCCTTGCTGCTTACTGTATAAGGTGAACTAGCAGGATCTCCATGACACACAGGGCAACGATAGGATATCCAAGATGTGGTGGCCTGAATGAAAATGGCCCATAAAGGGAGTGGTACTATAAGGAGCTGTGACCATGTTGGAGGAAGTGTGTCACCATAGGGGCAGGTTTTGAGGTCTCTTTTCTCAAGCTTCCCTCAGTGTGAAGCTAACTGCCTTCTGGTCAAGATATAGTTAGCTCTATGTCTGTTTGCACGCTGCCATGCTCCCCATCATGACGACAATGGACTGTACCTCTGAAACTGTAAGCCAGCACATCAATTAAATGTTTTCTTTCTAAGAGTTGCTGTGGTCATGGTGTCTTTTCACAACAATAAAAACCCTAACTAAGACACAGGAGGAGTACCAGTGAGGGCCCCAGATTAATAGGATAGCAAAAACCAGAGGCCTTGAACCAGATCAAAGACTCAATGAACACTTGCTAGTAAGGTCTTTAGACGAAAGGGTGACACACTGTGTTACACTATAACCTCCAAGATAAGATTTTTCTCTTCTTTTAAATTTTATTTATTTTATATTGAGGGGGAGGTTGCAAGGGCAGAGGACAGATGTAAAGGGGTGAGGAGATGAGTGGGATCGGGATGCAGGATGTGAAAGCCACAAAAATCACTGAAAAGTAAAATTAAAAATATATGCATATATGAAATTATCAAATTATATATCATAAAGCATGTATTTTCCTTTTTCTTCACCTGTGTTTCCTGATTTATCTATCTGGTCCTCTGGAATGTCACTTGCAGCTAGGGGTCTTGTTTTTTTTGAAGCTATCTCCACGTGTGGCTATTTTGATACTGGTTATATTACATTTCACTTATCTTTAGCTCCCTGGATAAAATCATAACTCCCATTTTTGATCTAACACACTGAGCACTGGTTACATAGCAAACCCAGTTTGGTGAGTGGCAAGTACTTCAATATTTGTGATTATCACTGAATGTGCAAAGCTTTTCCATTATGGTTAATTGAATGATCCCCGCGTATTTGTAAATACCAAGTTCAGTAAACAGCGCTAGAGCAGATGCGCCACACCCCACACAGAGACAGAGGAGTGGAAGACCACTGTGCATCATGAACAGAGCTAGACACGAGACAGAGATGAGAACCAAACATAGGGTGACTTTTAATGACTGTGTGTTCAGGCAGAATACAAATATTTGCGTGTTTTCTATTTTGGTCCTTTGAATATTTCCCAACCGCCTAAAATTCATCAAAGCTTAGTATTTGCATGTGATTTTTGTGGACTTTTGTTTTAATTTCGCACACGCATGGTTGGAATCATTGTGCGTGACAAAATTTTGCAGATAGTGTCAGTCTTCAACATGGCCATAATGGGTATAAACACAATGATTTGGGGCATTTCCATCTTCTCATTTTAGGGAACCTGTTATAAACTTCCATGGCTATCCAGAGATTTCGTAAGGATGTACCGAGGTAGATGGTCAAACTTACCATAGACAGGAGGGTTGTGGAGTCAGGCATGTAAGAACGGAGTCGTTGCTGGCATCCTTGCCTAATGGAGTCTTAAAAGACAGCATGCCATGCCTTCAAACGCATTCTCTCCCCCAGAATAGCTTCCAATACAATTCATTTTGTTTCCTAATGATTGTGAACACAGTTCTAAGGTCATTTCAATTTAACTTAGAGTAATAGTTTCTTTCCTGATCAAGGGACTTTTAAAATTATATTCTAAATAAATAAAAATGAATTTATACCCTCCCCTTTCACATCTCTGCTATTTTAAAACAATCTCTGAGAATTGTTGAATCAAACTGATGTTTAATAAAATGTTTTGTCTTTGGTTTCTTTACAAAATCTATAGGTCACTGATTTTGCTCAGGAATACAAACTTAAGATGGCTTAGGAGGGTTGTCTTCATTCTGTGTTTATCTGACTGTGGCTGTATCAGACAGCAGCTGGGGCCAGGGTCTTCTCAAAGTCACCTGCCTTTTGTCTTAGTTAGGGTTCCTATTGCTGTGATGAAACATCATGACCACAGACACCTGGGGAGGAAAGGGTTTATTTGGCTTGCACTTCTACATCATATTTCATCATTGAAGTCAGGACAAGAACTCAAGCAAGTCCCCAAACTGGAGACAGGATCTGATGCACAGGCCATGGAGGGGCGCTGCTTATTAGTTTGCTTCTCATGGCTTGTTCAGCTTGCTTTCCTATAGAGTCCAGGACCACCAGCCCAGGGATGGTCCCACCGACAATGGGCTGGGCCCTCCACCATCAATTATAATTAAGAAAATGCCCAACAGGCTTGCCTGTAGCCTAATGTTATGGAGGCATTGTGTTAATTGAGGGTCATGCCTCTCAGATTACCTTAGCTTATGTCATGGTGACACAAACCTGGCCAGCACACCACCTAAATCTTGCCCTGGGATGGCAATTCTCCTCTTTCTTCAGAATCCATATGACATTTCCATGTGTGGGACTCTGAGTGGGCTCTTCTCTGGGTTATAGGAGAGAGCAGAAGCCAGTGGAGTTATGACCATCAGGAAACCTTAGACAGCACACAGAATCATTCCCTCCACTCTAGGACAGTGTCTCAGGCCCCCCAGGGCTCAAGGAGAGGCTGCCTGAGGAACCTCCTCAGCTCTCTTTCTCTAGCTGAAGGCCTAAAGACAAGAGACTCTCCATACCTCAGTCACCTGTAGACCATGGTGGGAAAGAAATTAAATGATCATCATAGACTCTTCCTTTCTTGGAGAAGTAAGGAGACCATAAAGGTCCTGGTCTGGATCAGCTGGGAACCTGTCAGACATTGATTGGCTCAGTCAGTGGGCCAAGTCTAGGCCACTGCCATATACTGCACAGATTAGTGACTTAAAAATATAAGTTACTATTTCAGGATCTCCATGAGTTCTACACCCAGGTCAAACATAGCTCTGAGATCTCTGCTATGGGCCACAAGGCTTAGTTGAACGTTGTCTAGAATCCTGCTCCAGGCATGCCAGTTTTCGGTGGAATTTATTTCTTGGATTCCTGCCAGTTTTCAGAGGCCAGAAGCTACCCACAATTCCTTGCCCGAGAAGAGTAGACAGTGAGAACAACTTCATCTCCTGCCACTAGCTAGAGAGGACTCACACCACTTAGGGGGTTTAGCAGTTGGGTTAAGTTCCCCTTTCTTAAGGCCAGTGTGTTTTGGTTCATAATCACTTCTGATTATACTCACAGATGCAGCTAGATTAGAGCTGAGCTGAGAGGCTGGGGCTAAGTTCAGAGTCTACAGAAGCTGGGATCTGATGGCTAGCTACTATAGAGTTTTGCCCACTACATCTCCCCTGGCAGTTTAAGACCTACGAGACCTTCATTTTCATATTCCCTGAAATACTCATGTTTCCATAGAGCAAGCATTTAAAAAGATTTGGGGGATATCCTACAACCTCCGAATCTATTTTACCTAGGAGGTGCCTAATCACAAACCCTCTGCCTATGGTCTCCTGTACATTGGTAGTTGGTGTGAGTGCTTCAGAGTCCAAGAAACCCTATTATCCATTGGAAGAGGCTGAGAGGCCCAGACCTGAGGGTATCTGTTCATCTCAGGCCTAACTCTGGCCGCTGATTTGAGCATCCGTATCATTTTGTTGTTGTCTACAGCCTGTTTATGCTAAGAATGGGAAATGAATTTTATTTTCAAACTTGGGAGACGAGGCAGCTTTTCTCTTACCTGTAAGTTTTCATGAACAACAGTGGTTTCTCTTTTCTCACTTACGTTTTTGTGCTTGCTTGTGTGTGTGTGTGTGTGTATTTTTGAGACAGGGCCTTATGTAGCTTAGGCTGACTGAAGTCTGCTCATGGTTTTATGCTCATCTTAATACGTACCTAACTAACACACACCGATCACACTTTAACTAGGCTCCTAAACCCACCCTGGACTGTTCTGGAATTCGCTCATTGCGAGTTACCACATTGCTGACTGCTCTGCAGGATGGTGCCTTTGCCTTCTGTTTCCAGTATCATCTCCCTTTCCTCAAGCCCTATCCAAAGAGGCCTGCCAACCTGTCCATCCAGCCTCACCTCTTGTGCCTTGCCTTCCTCTCTTAGGCTTTTGTGTTGGCTGTGGGATTTCAGGCTTCTTCACTCCAGTGTCTGACATTCGGGTCTGGACTCACTTGGAGGCTGAGTCTCCAGGCTTCATCCTGCATCCCTCCCTCCCTCTCTCTGTCTCTCCCCTTTCTTCCCAGCTCTATATCTCTCTAGGTGTGATCTTTCTGCAGCATCATTATCATCAGCCCCCCTTCCCAGTGTGGCCAGCTTTCACCTTTGGCTAGATGCTCCTCTAGGGTATTCCAAAAGGAGGCCTTTCTTTTCTCTTTTAGCCTCTCTGATGAGGAGCAGCATCTCACAGCGCGGACTCAAGAAGACTGACTTGGATGACTGAATGCAAGTGAGGATGGGTGGAGAGTAGCTGGAGGAGTTCTTCCACGGCACACACCCTGTGCAGTCCCACTGTTAAGGAAAGGGGAGCCGTATGAGGGAAGCGATGCCTGGCATTTGACTGCTGTGTTCTTCTTCACACCAGTTTCAGGAAAGCTGCATAGACTACACAGCCTGCACAGCTCACTCTCCCCTCCCTTGGGTGGGATGCTGGTGAGAAGCGAGTCTGAAACCCAGACCATGTGCTGGGGTCTACTAAATGCTTGAATGTGCTCATATACGGCTCTGCTGGTCCTTAGTTTCTCAACATCTATGCCACATGTGTGGTTATAGTACGTTTCCTGTTTTATTACTTCTAATTAGTTTTATTATTCGATAAAGACACCAATTGTCCTTTGATACACTGAAAAAAAAAACCCCAGTTACTAAATAGTACATCTCAGTCCCCGTCCTGTTCCTGCCGTACTGCGGTGTGGACATGCAGATTGGAAATGGTGTCCACATGACAGAGTCCCTGCCAGGAAAGAAAAAGAGTTGTTCCTGTCCACAGAGAACTTACTCCAAGCAGTGGAGGAGAGGAACCAAAATTTGCATATTTCTCTTATCATGTATTGAGGGTGTTATCTTGCTATGAAGGCTCTCACATTCTTCTCTGTGGCATTAGGATTAGCCACCAAGCTTGCTTAAAACTTGAACTGTAGAGCAATCCAGCCTCAGACTTTCCTGCCTCTGCCCCCTGAGTGCTGAGACTAAAGGTGTGCGCCACCACAGCAGTCTAAGAAGTGTATCTTCCTGAGCAGAGGCGGACTCCAGACAAACTTGCCTGCACTGAATGGCCAGTGTCACCACTTCCCCTGCTAAACCCAGTGGGGTACACCCAGTAGCAACTCAAGAGGATCCCTCTTTAGTAATTCAGTCCGTATTTATGTGTGTCACACTGCCCAGAAATGCTGAGGTACCGAAGGATATCTTTGATCCAACCTTCAATAAATTTGCTACTGCAAGGTGAAGGCAAGCAGGGGATTGGTGGGAAGGAAAGAGTACACGGGGGAGAGACTGGGGAGTGTTTCATGAAGAGAGGGCCCGTTCTGTTCCGAAAACAGCAGAGGATGTAGCAGTCCCTGGAAGCTACTCTGGAGATTCTGCGGAAGTCATTCCTCTCTCTGCAGGGCCAAGAAAAGGAAAGAACAAGATGTGCTGACCCATTAGCATCTTCTAATTTCCTTTCATCTAGTTTGTCTTGCTGTCTTCATAGACTCTGTGATCTGGAGATACTGTGACAGGAACAGAGCCTCAGTTCTAAAAGTCTGCTCTCGGCTGCAGCATCTTAATAGGACCCAGTGTGTCCCAGGCTTAGTCCCTTTGCATACAATTTAAAGACAACATCAGACTAATCCTTCAGACATTTGAAGAGTACTCAATGCTTAGGAAAATTACCCCATTTTAGTGATGACTCAGCCAGGGCTGTGTTTCTGTGATTAAAAGCAATTAGTTTAATTTCTCCTCCCCCAACTGCTCTTCACTCCAAGCTTCCTCTGCTAAGCTGTTGGGTATTGCATTAGCCTTGCAAGGAAACCCAATTTAACTTTTGTTCGTGTGTGTAAATATGAGAGTTTGTTTAGTAGTACAGGGGTGTATGAGCCTGCAATACCCCCTTTTCCCTCACGGCGCTTACCTTTGAACCCGCCATTTTTATTAGTCCCATGGTTACAAATGTTTCCAGGAAACAATTTCCAAAACCATAAATACCTTTCTTACCTCATTATCAGAAAGTTCCCTGCATTCCATGCCGACATTTCATTTTGGTTTCCTTCAGGGATGAATTCCCAAGCAGCTTTTGTGGATCAGACAAACCTAAAACCTGAAATTCGGACATTGAAAAAGAAAATGCATGACAATTCTCTTTCAGTAAATAGTCAACAATATTTTTTGTCTTCCAGTTATTTCCTTAGTGGAGTCTGTCACAATAAAAGTTATTATTTCAAGAAAGACAGACAATGTCTTTATCTGTACAGCTCACAGCTTCCCACCCTTTGTCTCATATACCCATCACAATGTGGGGGCACTAATCCTCCCTCTACAAAGGAGGATGCACAAGTCAAAGGGAAGGGAGGTGACAGGCAAAAAGAAGTGATAAGTAAGAGGACTGCATCAAAGCCAGGCTTGTCCCCAAAACCAGCCTTTCTGCCATTGCCCCTCAACTCAAAAGCCATATTTCTACTTAAAAACAGAGCAAAACAAACAAATAAATAAAGCTTCTTTTCTACCTCTGGATTCAGATGACAGGAATATTTTACCCAAGAATGTTGAGCAATCATAAATGACTTTTTCTCCTTCCACACTGGAAACAAACCGCAACTTAATATAACAAAACTGGTCATTTCTCTCGCCAAAGTATTTCATCAGCTCCTGGCGTTCGTTACATCTGATATGCTTACCCAGCATGACGGATGGCTTGATTCTTAATAAGCAGGCTAGTTAAGCAGAGCAGTTAATGACAGGAGATTTTTCTTTGGCTCCAGGGCTCAGCATGCACAGACAGGACCCTGCATGAATTCCCCTTGCATGTGACGATAAGATGCTTCCACTCTGCCAGCAGAAAGCAACTTTATTAATTAGAAACACATTGCGTGTTATCACGAAAGATGCATTTTTTCCAGGAAGAAGTGCCCCTTGGCACTGAGGATGAGTATGAAGAAGAGCAGATAATGAGGTTACAGACATGACTTTATCTCAATTTAGGATGCAAATATTTAGGATCAGGATTAAGACTTTGGTAGAGGCAGCCTTCAAGATATCTGCAAAGGAAATACTTGAGACTGTTGTTTTCATTTTGTTTACAGCAGCTCTGGAAGGGAGACATTTACTCAGCCCTACAGGGTATCAGCAACTCAACAGAGCCTGGTCCCTACATTTCAAAGAGTCCTTTGGAATACTTCAACTTGATGTGCTTTAAGCAAAATGCAAAGAACCAATAAATGGACCAATAAAGTAACTACAAAGATATCACATACTGAAAACAATTCTGCAAAGTCAGCCCGTTTTTTTTTTTTTTTTAAGGGGAGATTGTTCATATCTTCAGCAGAAAGAACAGTGTTTAGAGTTGAGCTGTGTGATACTAAGTAGGCTGCATTCAGACATGTATGCAGATATATAATATAAGAGAATATGGTCTCTGCGGCCCCATATAGACCATCTTGATTGGTATCCAATCCCAAATGGATGTCTTCCAGACTCCATCCAGTAGCTGCACCCTATTGCAGACCTATCTGTTTTATAAAAACTCTGTTTAACTAGATTTACAGCCTGAGTTCTTCTTACACTGCAATGTATCCTGTTTTACTTTCTGCCATCACAATAAACATTTTTATGTGACAATATCTACCCTCTCTCATAATTTTCTCACATTCCCATTAAGTATCCCTATATTAAGTCAGTTATCTTACTAGTTGGATTATTTTCTGAATCCTTGAGTCTTCTTGGATTCCCTCTTCACCCACACCACAGCTGACATAATATCTGGCCCTATAGGACAATGTCAGGGTCAGTTGGGCATCTTATCTCTACACACATGGTGTGCAGGTCTGTGAAATCTATGCAGACTTGATGTAGATATTTGTCCAGCATATCTTGGATACTTCCTCTTTGGATGGTGAATACTTCTTTGGTTTCTCTACAATGGGTTGCATTGCAACTAATCTCTCCTTTGCAAGGGACTTGCAGAATAGGAGGCCCCAGGGCACTGGATCCCACCTCATCAGTTAATTCTTTCTGACGTTTAAATCTTTTAAGTTTGATACTATGCAATATGCTTATATCCTCGCTAAGTGGCCTTCTTAATCTATTAGCCTGCCTTTTGAGAACTATTGCAGATGCTAAGGGATGCTGTTCCAGTAGACAGCATACTACTAGGTGTGTACAGAGATGAAGGAAAGTGACACCAAGCATTTTCTTTTAATACCTCCTGGGAACATAAAAGAGCACTGGCATGTTTACATGTCCTCGAATGTAAATCAGTGTAATAATAGCCATAAACATGGAGAAGTTAGACACAATTGAATTATTCATGTCCTACATGAAAAGAAAGTTATTTTACTGAGTATATGATGGTGTGAAATGACTTGTTTTGATACTCAATGCAGTCAGTAGGTGTTCAGATGGAGGAACAGGGTGGGGTAGGGCTATTTCTAAGAGTCTAACTGTAAAAGGTGATTGACGATAGATTTGCATTGTTGTCGAACATTATTGTAAGGCGTGTTACTTTTGTTTATGCTGCATTTGTTTAACTCTATGAAGCTGTGGTATCTTGCCTGTCTAAAACACCTGGTAGTCTGAAAAAGAGCTGAATGGCCAATAGTGAGGTAAGAAAAAGGACAGGTGGGGCTGGCAGGCAAAGAGTATAAAAAGGAGGAGAAATCTGGGAGACGGAGGAGAGAAAGGAACAAGAAGAAGGAGAGAAGGACACTAGGGCCAGCCATCCAGTCACATAGCCAGCCATGGAGTAAGAGTGAAAGTAAGATATAAAGAAGTTGAAAAAAAGAAAAAGTCCAGAGGCAAAAGGCAGATGGGTTAATTTAAGTTTACAAAAGCTGCCTAGCAACAAGCAAAGCTAAGGCCAGGCTTTTATAAGAAAGAATAAGCCTTCACGTGTAGACAGAGTGTTCCTAGAAATAATGTTTCTTCTGGGAACAACAAAAATAGAAAGTCTCAATCTTCTGTATTAAGATGTGGCAAAGATTGACACTGGACCAATGAATGTAGATCAATAAGAGACAAACAGGAACAAAACCCCTTCCCCAATGAATCAAGAATGAGAAACTTTTAGAAATGATACAGTCTTCAAAAACTGGTAATGAGAAGATAGCAGAAAGGATTCATACTATTGAAAAGAATAACCTTAATTTGGCAGGTAAAATTCAATCCATATCAATAGGTTATAAAACCTTACAAAACGGTACTGAGAGATTATCTGAAAATATTAATTAACAAACAATTAAAATCTGTTAAAAAGTTACGATAAGCTAGCAGACAGAATATCTCTCCTGGAAGGCAATCTACATGCCATCCAAATAATCTCTAAGGAGGAGAAGATATCCTTAATAAAAATATTTAAAACCTTGGAATCACATGTACAGAATGAAAACCAGAAATTAATTCATTTAATAAATTATTCATTAGAAATATTTACAGGTCAAGAGATACAGACTTTACAAAAGACAGTGATAAAAAGATTTGGATTGATAGAGGAACTTGTCAGAACTAATAAGGAGAGAAGGTACAGGCAAAAGACAATAGTAAAGATTTAGCATCACCAGTACCTCTCATAGTCAGAGATAATTTACCAAGAGTGTTAGCTACTTATCCTGTTATTACCTCTGAAAAGCCAGAAAATACGCAATACACAAAAGGATACAAAGAATGTAAATAATAACCTATATGTATGAAAGATCTAAAAGACATTAAACAAACAGTAGTATTTTATGAAATGCATTTACCATATGTCAGTGCTATAGGTATGAATACTGTATATTGGTATGGATCTTAGTTTATTGACACAAATTTAAGGTCAATTTTGTTATACTGTGTATATGTATTTCTGATCCTGATAAAGTAGTATGTTTGTCCAGCTCATTTAAAAATGTAATATATAACTAAGAAATATAGGTTAATAAAGCATCATCTATAACAGCCAAGCCTATAGTCATGTTAGTTAGGTTATCTAGATATATAGAGATATATTTCAGTTAGGTATTCTTCAAATCTTTCAGAGGCCTTCAGAATATGACATTTAAAATATTTAAGAACTTAGGACTTTTCATGACAATGAGATACATCTGCTTTTGGCAGCACCAATCACTTCTAGAGGAAGACAGGCATCAAAGAGGTTCCTTGTGGAGTTTGCTAGCCATTTGGGCAAGAAACTGCTCTTGCCTGGACTGCTTGATGTTATGCTGTGTGAGCTGGACATGTGGGACCCATGGGGAAATGACTGCTGAAGTTGCCTAAAGAAAGTGAGACAATCCTTTGGGGTTCCTGCTTCAAGAAAAAGGCTGCCTGACTGACAAACTGCCAATATAGGTGGAACTGTCTTTGAAATTTCCCGCTTTGTGGAAAAGTTAAAACCTTCCTTTTTGCTTAAACAGAGAAGGGGAGGTGATACAGGATTCCCCTCTGTATGCTCTGAATACCATTGATGAATAAAGAAACTGCCTTGGCCTGTTGATAGGGCAGAGTAGAGCTATGTGAGGAAAACTAAATTAAATGCTAGGAGAAAGGAGGTGGAGTCAGGAGAAGCCATGGAACCACTGCCAGAGACAGACATGCCAAAACTTTGCTGGTATGCCACAGCCACGCGGTGATACAGATTAATAGAGATGGGTTAAAAATTAGCCAATAGGAAGCTAGATCTAATGGATCTAGAAGTGATTTAATTAATGGAGTTTCTGTGTGGTTATTTCAGGGCTGAGCAGCTGGGAACAAACAAGGAGCTTTCCTACAATATGTTAGGAAGTTGGTAAAGACATGGGCTTCAAGAAATACGGCTATCCACATGATTGGTTTCAATTAATCTCAGATGTACTGGAAGATGATTTACAGCTACAGTGGAAGTGCTGTTGGGAGAAAAAAAAGAAAAAGGATAAAGAAAGTCCTTTAAAAAAGAAATAGAATAGCTGAACATGGTGGCACATGACTTTAATCCCAGTACTTGGGAGGCAGAGGCAGGCAGATCTCTATGAGTTAAAAACCAGCCTGGTTGACAGAGTGAGATCCAGGACAGTCAAAGATACACAATGAAATCCTGTCTCAAAAAAACAAAAATTAAAAAATGAAAATAAAAGAAATAGAGTAAAAAAAAAGTCATGTAAAGATGAAAAAATACACAGAGTCTGAATTATGTATGCTGCTGTGTTTTCTTTGAATTTTTTAACTGTGAATGAGATAACTATGGAGAGACATTTCATTGGACAGGCTGCTAAGCATCATGGCTAGGTGTAGGTGTACCAAAGAGTTCGACAATATTCAGAAATGGAGTATAACGAAGTTTTCTTTGGGGAGGGGGAGGAATAAACTCTCAGTAAGAGTAGCCATCTGAAGTCTTCTGTGTGCACTGGAAACTTGGAACCAAATCCAGCAGATTTCAAGTGCACCTATAGTACTGAGACCACACCCAAAATGGGCCAATGACTAAAAGGTTATTGGTTGAAGGAGTTCCCACAATCTCCATGTGTGTGATTTATTTGGGAGCTAGGTGGCAAGACCCCAATGAGCAAAAAAGTAAACAAACAAACAAAAAGTCACAACAACCTTTTGGCATCCAACATGGTTCTAGAATAACAGAAAAATCTAATAATAAATTTAATAAATGCAGAAAATTGCACAGTTTTCCTTCATTTGCTGAGCTAAGTGCCATATCTAAGAGGACCTTTCTTCCAGTTCTTAGCTCATGACACTCTTATGTAACTTCCCCTGCACTGGGCTCATCCTCTGAAATATTCTGCTTGACTTCAACTTCAGCATGACTTCCTACTTCTAGGATGCTCTCCAGACTTTGTAAAGTGTTCGCATCCTTTTTCATACTTAGTTTTTGCCAACTTGAGGAAAACATAGACATACCTGGGAAGACGGAACCTCAGCAGAGGACACTTCCATCAAATCAGCATGTGAACGTGTCTGCGAGAACATTTTCTTCATTAATGATCAAATGTCTATTCCATTGTGAGTAGAGCCATTCTGGAACAGGTTGGCTTAGACTATATAAAAAAGGTAGTTGAGCAAGCCAAGGGGAATCAGCCAGTAAGCAGCACTCCTCGCTAGTCTTTGCTTCAATTTCTGCCCTGAACTTCTGCCTTGGATAGCAGATTCTTGGCTTGATTTGCTTGCATCTTCTTTTTCAGAGGAGATAGAGTGACATAGTTTCTGAGTTAGCAATGAACTGAGTGGATTTGTTCTGGGCATGGGGGAGAGACAAAGGCATGTCTAAATTGGTGCTATTCTCATTTTGGTGATGGGAAAAGTAGAACCAGACCCCCAGGGTCATTACAAAGACCTCACACTCTGGTGGAAGGATTTCTCCAAACTGGTTTGAACTGGAATAGAAAGCACACAAGCTCATTTTAATAATTTTTTTCTAACTCTTTCGAAATCAACATCCTGTTTTAGAGGTAAGAGAGTCTTTGTCATCGGCAGTTTATCATCTGCTGTCCACTCCTCCATGGGTTATCCCAGGAGTCTGGAGCATAGCACTGACCTGATCTGTTTCAGCTTCCCAGTATATACAGTAAGAGTAGTGAGAACTTTGAGTGAACATGTTTGTTTTGAGAATGCATAAACATTTCAATACGCTCAGAACTCTATGCATTATAAAAACATCAATAAACTCAATTTATTTCCTGTGGGAAAAATTTCTACAAATTTTAGATTTTCCTTTATCCTTATTTCTAGCAAATCCAGACTTTTTTCTTCACACATGAACCCTGGGCATTTTTCATGGGTAAGAGCAAAGTATCTCTGTCTAGACAGATGAGTATCTAAAAAAAATCCATATTACTAACCAGTTTAATTTTTTTATTCACCAAATATGTGTCCTTGTGCCAGTGACCTGAATTTGGATCTTATCATTACCATGTAGGCACAATTGCCATATAGTATATAGTTTTGAGGAAAAAATATTTAGACATAACGTCAGTGTCTCTATTAATCACAAGAAACCTTTGGGGTCTCTCTTCCTCTGCCTCTGAGTACCCATCTTGTACCAGTTCTGTTCTACACAGCAGCCACAGGGTTAGATGCAGTGCATTGTGACTTCTTTCTTGTGGAAAATATCTTCTACTTGGGGAAGATCAATAGCAAAAACAAAACTGGGAGACATAGTAACCATTAAATGAATGGACTAGTTCACCTGGGTGCAAGGAGATATTGCAGACAGGGTGGTCAGTGCCCATATGTTTGATGGGTGCCACCTAAGCGGAGTTAGTGACCAGAACATGTGAGGTTGGCAGTCTTCTGCAGAAAGTGTCATGCTTTGTGTAATAACTGGCCTCTGTCTAGTTCCGGATGCAGAACTTCAAACACTCTGCTAATATCTAAAGGGGTAGGTGACTGATGAATCTTTTGTTCTATTTATCTCAAGTCCCTAATTCCTAACACAGGGATGTCAAGGGTTCCTGTAGTCTCCAGAGTGATATAAACTTTCTGCATATTAACAAATGATATGCCTGGTAGCTGGTAGACTTTAGGTTGCTCTGACTTGCAAGGTGACTACTGACCATGGTGACTTGGAGTTTCATCCCCTGGCATGGAAAGGCACCCGAGACTGATTACTTTTTTTTATTTAATTATTTATTTATTAAAGATTTCTGTCTCTGAGACTGATTTCAACCATCACTTGCCTGCAGGTTAATCAATTGTGTCTTTACAATAGATGTGCAAAGCACACATGGCATGGTAGAAGAGCTTCCAGTCCTTGGAAACAGAAACGTGCCTGGAGTGAGGTGTTGAGGCAGCAAGGGGCAGCATCCCTTCCTGAACCCCTAATATGCTTTGAACTGTGCATCTATGTCTTCCATTTGGCTGTGCATTAGTTATGTCATATAATTAACAGTCAAAGTAAAGCATTCCTTTGAGTTCTGTAAGCTCTTGCAGCACACTATGGAACGAGGAGAAGGTCATGGAAAGCTGATGGGTGCAACTAAGTTTTAAAAATGTTTGGGTGACCCAGGGGCTACTCCCTTGATTGGCATCTGAAGTAAGGAGATGGTCTTGTAGAACTGAGCCATTGACCCATGAGGTCAGCACTAACCTTGGGCAGTTAAGTGTCAGCAGCACTGGGCTAAATGCAGACACTCAAATGGTACAGGCACAGATTTGAGAAGTCGCTTGATGTGGGAAACCTACACATTTGCTTGTGGGAATGTTGTGAGTATACAAGAAACAGCTTGTTTCCCTTGGATAAGGAAAGGGACACCAAATGCAATGGTTTGTCCCATTAGGGTAAACTGAATGCAGCTGGCAGGACAAAGGTGGCAGAGAGGGGTTTGAGAGACTGTGATGGAGACTGTGAAGCCCATACGACATGTCCCTCATTCAGTTAGCACGGACAGCAGAGTTTACTGTAGGTGTGGCTGGGATGTTTAAACATGATCAGTCTATGGTTTGAAAGCCATACTCATATGTAGAACAGATGGCAAAAAGAACATAGGAGATTGACAGTGAGTTCAGATTGCTCTTGTCTAGGGAGAGTAAAAGGACAAGTGGATCCATTCAGTTTGGCATATTCGTGGGCCAAGGTGATGGCTCAGTGGGTAAATAGACTTCTGAGCAAGCCTGGTGGTGTGAGTTCAGTCCCTGGAACCCATGTAGAAGAAGAAAGAGAGAATAGTCACCATACGGCTATGGAGTTAGTGCCTCTCACCTCCAGACACAGTGGCACCCACACCTATATATGCATACACAATAACATATACATACACACATTATATATATATTTACAAATATATATATTTATAAAACCACAAATATAATAAGTACAGAATGGAAAGTTAAGGAAATAGGCAATCTGCTAAGAATTGCATGAGTTTACATCTTGGGACTCACTAGCAATCCTCCCTGCCAAAGTGATGTTTAGAAGTAATTAGGATTAGCTGAGGTCATGAAGATGGAATGCTCAGGATGGGATTAGCACCCTTGTAAAGGTTGTAAGTGTGCTCCTCTATTCTCTGTCTCATAAACACACAGTTGGCAGTTTGCCCCAAGGCTCTCATCAGAACACATCCAGGCTGGCCCCCCACTGCAGGAGTCCGGTATGCAGAAGGAATACCTTCTGTTGTTTTTAGGTCACTCAGTCTATAGACACTTACTACATCAGCTTCAACTGGCTAAAGGATATACACACTCTCACACACACACAAACAAAAAAACGGACAATCTAGAGACAGTGAACTTAGCTAAAATCTAGTTTTTAAGACAAAATCAATATAAACTGTTAATACCATTGATAAAGAAGAAAGGAGAAGACACAAAGGGAAGATGCTAGGAATGAAAGAGAATATCAGTCCCAAATTCACAGAAATTCAAAGATAATAAGCTGGATGTGGTGGCATGAGATTTTAATCCCAGCACTAGGGAGGCAGAAGTAGGAAAGTAGATATCTATATGAGTTAGATCAGCTAGGGCTATATAGTGAGACCTTGCCTCAAAAAATAAAATGAAAGGACATTCAGAATGATGAACAATTTACTGAATGAGTTGAACAGCCTAACCAAAAGGGGCAAATTCCTCAAAAATCACAGGCTTCTAGAGCAGATACTGGAGGAAGGTGGTCCAAATAACATTATAGTGTTTTATAACGTGACTTTTCAGGTGAACACACAATGGAAGGTCATCCTTAGGCTAGAGGTTTCCATGGGATTTAGGTCAGCTTCATTTGTACCCTCTCTCTATAAGAATGGGGATTTCCCATTCATTTCCTGTGGCTGTGATTACTGTGATATCAAAACCAGGAAGATATAGTGGAAGGGAAGAGAGAAAGAAGGAGGAAGGAGGAAGCAGGAAAGACTAAAGAACAATAGTCAAGACAGACAAATATACAAAACCTTTTATCAAAATAAGTAGTCAATTCCATCCACATACCAATGCACTAATACTTCATAGTCAAGTGGATTCTACCTTTGATTTATAACATTTAAATAAAACCAATATAATATACATTTTGTAAAATCATATCCTATCAATTGATTCAGATAATTCATTTGTCAAGACTCATTATCTATTTGTATAAAAACTCTCTTCAAAGTAGGAACAGGGGACTGCTTAACTTGAAAGATTATATATATAAAACCCAAACAAAAACCCTTCAGCTAACATTGTATTTAATGGTAAAAGACTGAATATTTCCCCATAAGTTTACGGGTAAAGTAAATCTGTCCACCTTTTCCTCCATGTTTACACAGCACTGCAAATTCCATCCCTGTGGCATCACATTCTAGTTTAGTTGTATAAGACAAGAACACATAGAGATGAAAAAGGAGGAGGTGTTGTGGGATTCCCCTCTGTATGCTGTGAATACCGTTGGTTAATAAAGAAACTGCTTTGAACCTATAGCAGGGCAGAACAGAGGTAGGTGAGGAAAACTAAACTGAATGCTGGGAGAAAGAAGCTAGAGTAGAGAGAAGCCATGTAGCCCTACCAGAAACAGATGCTGGAACTTTACCCTGTAAGCCACAGGCATGTGGTGATACACAGATTAATAGGAATGGGTCAAATTCAGATGTGAGAGTTAGCCACTAAGGAGCTAGAGCTAATGGGCCAATCAGTGATTTAATTAATACAGTTTCTATGTGGTTATTTCAGGTCTGAGCTGCCGGGTGGTTAGAAAATGAACCAGCAGCCTCTTACAACAAGTATGTATACATTGTTGAAATAAAAATTCCATGAGTTGAAGATGGATATGCTCTACATGATAGCTCCATGTAGAATAATGAAACTAGATTCTTATCACTCACCCTACACAAAACTCACATGGTTCAAGGACCTCAACATAAAATACCCTGAATCTGCAGGAGAAAGTAGGGAATACATTTGAACTCACTGGTTTAAGAAAGGACTTTATGAACAGGATGGTAAAAGCATAGGCCTTAAGACTAACAATAGATAAATTGGATCTCATGAAGTTAAAAGCTCTGTATAGCACAGGAGGCCATCACTTGATTGCACATGCAGTCTAGAGAATAGGAAATCTTTAACAGCTCTGTTTGTCTCTGAGTAGTGTGACATAAGCTAGAGTCACTTCAGAAGAGGGAACCTCAACTGAGAAATTAACTTCAGATTGGCCTATGGTCAAGCCTTTGGTGGATTTTCTTATTTAATGATTGGTCTGAGGGTCCAGGCCTTTGGGAGTGATGCCACCCCAGGGAAGGCAGACGTAGGGAGTATAAGAAAGCAGCCTGAGCAAGCCTTGTAGAGCAATCCAGTAAACAGTACTCGTCCATGATTAGCACTTTAGTTACTACTTCCGTGTTCCTGCCCTGACTTCTCTGGATGATGGAATAAAATATAAGATGAAACAAAACCCCTTTCCCCCCCCCCCCAAGTTGCTTTGGTTCATGGTGTTTTATCACAGCAATAGCAAGGTAACCAAGATAGGTTGTATCTTGAATATGCAAAGAACTAAAAAATTAAATGCCAAGAAAGCAAACAACTTAATTTAAAAACAAGGCATGGAACTAAATAAAGAGTTATCAAAGGATGAACTACAAACATATGAGAAACATTTTTCAAAATGTTTGACCTTCTTGGCTACCATACAAATGCCAATTAAAAAATAGTTTAAGATTTCATCTTATCCTTGTCAGAGTGGCTAAGAACAGACAAACAAACAAAATGAGATAAATGTCGGCATGGTTGGGGAGAAGGGGGAACATTTATTAATTTCTGTTGGAAATGCATAGTGGTGAAGCCAGTATGAAAGCAATAAAAAGTTAAAAAAAAAACTATCAACAACATGATCCAGTTCTACCACTTTTGGTTATATACCCAAATGGCTCCATGGAGTCTACTACAGAGATGTTTGCTCTTCTATGTCCTTTGCTGCTCTATTCACAGTGAGCAGGAAATGGAAACAGACTAGACATCTATCCACTGATGAATGGATAATAAGAATATAGTTTATTTACACAATGGACTAAGAAAAATGAAATTATAAAACTCACAGACAAAGGGATAAATCTGAAAACAATCATCTGTGTGAGATAACACAGACCCAAAAGAGAAACATCACATACTTTCTCCCATTTGTGGGGATTAGTTTTGAATCTTCAGATTCCACTCCTTTAGCAGAGTTAAAATGGAGTTACCCTATATCATGTCAACAATGTCCCTACTAGACACCACAGGCTAACAAATAAAAACTCCAGTGCCAGTAATAGGTCATTTCTTAGGGAATGGTTGGTCAGTAAGGTCCCATAGGCCTCTAACATTCCAGGTTATTGCCAACATTCTTGGTTACCTTCCAGAACCCTATAGTAAGACCTTATTGCTTAAAACAACATCTGCCTGAGTCATAGAATATGAAAAAAAAATCAAACATTGGTAGAAGGTACTATGCACTCTGTGAGGTTGGATAAGTGATCATCAGTCTCATCCAGTTGTGAATTCTGTGGGTTACGACTATGACTAGCTCAGCAAGGCACGCCCACTTGTGGAATAGTGATACAAACAACTGTGGAAGTTGCTAACAAACTTCTGATTGGATTTAAGTCTGACTCCATGAGATAAAAATCCATATCTACCACATTAATTACCCAGGAACCTATGGATATACAAATCATAGGCCCTAGGGAAGAACCTGCTATTATCACTCTGCTAAATGGACATAGTATTAAAACTTCTTTGAAGAGCTTATCATTATACCCATAGATGAATGAGCCTTTCTACCCTATACAGAGAAGCATCTCATTTCAGTAGATGATGAATGACACAGAGACTCACAACTGGCCAAGGATGAGACTGTAGGACACCTAATGCTAGGTGGAACTTGTGTAATTCACCCCTTCCTTGCTAGGCTCAGGGGTCATTGCAGGCAAAGGAGGAGCGGAAGAGTGGAAGAGCCAGAGGGTCTTCTGCACATGGCAGAGCAGCTGCAAATATGAGCTCACAGTTAACTGTGACAACATTAACAAGATCTGTGCAAGCCCAAGTCAGCCAAAATCCCAGGATAGAGAAGGAAGTTGGGTATGAATCTCCTCTCTTAACTGAGTTACTTATTGGCTACTGGGAGAGCTCAGTTTCAAGCATGGAGTCCCTGGTAAGACAGCCATGCTCCAGTGGAAGGCCAGACATCCATGTTTATTCACACAGCATAAATTGGTCTTGATGTTCTTTTTTTTAAGGACATAGAGTTGGGTGGGTAGGGAAGAGGAGGAGCTGAGAAGAGTTGGGAGAGGGATGGATATGATGAAGACAAGTTCACAATTCTCAAAGAACTTACAAATTTTTTATATTAGGTTAGTACTGAAGGGTAAAAACAATACCGACTTCTATAATTATTTATCAAATACTGTTGTTTTAACTTTCAAGCTACAATAAAGAAAGACATGGCTAAAGGATTTAAAAATTGCCTGTGGAGGACATGCTTGGAGTCCAAGAGGGTGGGGGAAAGTATTTTTCTTTGCTACTTTGGAAGTTCAAGTTCCTTTATAGTGTTATGTATAGAATTTGATAAAATGATGGTCTCTACAACACGGAACTAAGATGGGTGGTTTCCAACAGCATCAATGACACTAAAAATGCTGTATTAGAAACAAGATGAGGCTCTGGAAGAGCAATGCATGCTCCTATCAGATAAGCCATCTTTCCAGCCCCACATTAAAGAGGTTGGATCACAGCTGATCACGGGTAGGAACATGGAGGCTGAGACCACAGCCATGCGTGACCTTATCATGGTGGCTTGCATATTTTCTCTTTGAAGTTCTAACAATATCTGTCTCTCACATTTTGACTTTATCAATTTAGTGCAAACGAATTTAAAGCTGTTGTCTTTGGAGGAGCGTTGATCCCCTTAGTCCTATGAAAGGCCTCTTTGTACTTCATAAGGATCCTTGACTGCTTCCATCTAGAGTAGAGCCAGCACACCATCTCCTTTCAGTCTCAGCCTGTGTGAGACTTAATCAACACGTGCTTCCATGAGTGGTGGGCTGTGTCTTGATAAACAATTTATCTGCGTCAAAAAATGACTTTGACTTTCATTACAATAGTGGCACAAATGTTAACAGAGACAAACATTTTTTAAAATTGCATTTAAGACCCACTCCATGAGAATGGGCCTGAGAGAGCACAAACAAGACCTGTTCCAGTTTAAAAGGGTCAGGACCTCAGCACTGACAAGGAGAAGTGTATAATGTCTGCCCTTAACCAAGAAGTTGTTTGCAGTTGATACCTGCTGGAAAATCAATTTTCCTCAAAGACTGTAACTGGGTATATCAACTGTACTCCAGAACAGGCCCATGTCCAGGAGTAGTTGTCCAATACATGACAAGCTCCAATTTTTGTGTGCATTTTTTGTTATATTATTTTCTGTAGTACTGCAGTTTTTTCAGTCTTGATTTTCACTTTTCTTTTGAGAGAGAGCAAGAGAGAGAGGCAGAGAATGCAAGCATGAAGTGGGTGGGGCCAGAGGATCTGGAGAGAATGGGAGGAGGGGCTGGGGGAACAGAAAGAAAATGATAAGCATACTGCATAAAATCATTTATGAATAAAAACGAATTTAAGAAGGAATGCATCAAACACACTGACAAACCCTTTACAAAGTTGAAAAATTGTTGAATTGTAACTTAGGTATTATTGATTTAAAATGAGTTCTGCAGGCAACATGCAATTGGATCTTGTTTAGTTTTCTAATTTTGACAGAGTGTTTTATTTGATGGCTTAGATAATTCACATTTAGGGTAATTATCGATATTTAGACCAAATCTACTATGTTTGTGTTTCCTTATTATATTTGTTTCTTGTTTATTTTGTCCCTCTACTTTTTCCCCCTGTTTTCTCTGGTTTAAGTTGAAAATTTGATTACTCAATTCCCTTGCTGCTCATAAAATTTTAATTAGATTTTCTTAGGAAAGTAATTCCGAGAGCGATAGAGATAGCTCAGCTGGATAACACACTTGCCAGCAAGCCTAAAACCCTGAGTTTGATCACTAGGAACCAATTCCTAAAAATCATCTTTTGACCTCTACACAAGTGTGTTTGCACACATTTGTCCACCAACATAAACAAATGCAATGTAAAAGAAAAAAAAAGAACAGCTATGGTCTCCATAGACATACATTCTAGCTAATTCTTGGCTGATGAACCATGAGCAGCAATCAATGTCCTGCTTTTCACGGAGAGTGGGAGTCTCACATGACTCTGTTATATCGTCACAACATGTCTGCTCTTCCTTACTGCTCAGTAAGTCCCCCTTTATCCATTTCATTTATATATCTGACATGTTGCGAATGTTACTTTCAGAAAGTTATTTTTAAATAAATTAAAAGAATAACATACAACATTTTTATTCGTTTATTGAGCTCTTTCCTTCTTTATATAGATTCTGGATCACATCATTATCCTCTTCCTGAGGAAGGTGAGCTTCTCTTTATTATTTCCCAGAAGACAAGCTTCTGGTGAAGTTTCTGTCTTTGAGAAACATTTTCAATTACGTGTCTTTCAATTTTGAGGGATAATTTTGCTGGATCTAGAATTTAAAGATTTGCTCGGTTTTCACTCGTGACTTCAAATCTTTCACCCTCCTCTACCTTGGTTGCATGCCCTGATGTAACTCTTCCCTCTGCTCTCCTTGTCAGCTTTCCTCTTTAGTGACAGGCTACAGCCTGGAGATGGGTGGTGTTTGGAGTGAGAAATGCTCTCATAGGCTTGTGTGTTTGAACCCTGGTCCCCTGTTGATGGCACTGTTTGGGGGAGGCTTAGGAGGTGCAGCCTTGTCAGAGGAAGTACGTCATTGAACTTGGGTTTTGAGAATTTAAAAATTCTTATAATTTCCAGTTGGCTCTCTCTGCTTCATGCGTGTGGTTCAAGCTGTGAGCTCTCAGCATTCTCCCCCAGCCACCATGCCTGTCACTTGCTGCCCAGCTCCCCTGCTATGGTAGATGCTTGCTGGCAGCAACACCTTAGAACTAAGGAGAAGAATGAGCGAGCGTTGGCAAAGAGAGCCCACTGCAGACCAACAAGGTGGTTGGAACAAGCGTTCAGGGACCTAAGGTCCTGAGGAGGAGCTTCAGGGAGAAGCACCTCCTGATCACCAGCCAGTTGTTACTTCCTGTGAGCAATGAAATATAGAGGGGAGGCTGGGGGGCTACCTGAACTGCGCCGAGAATCTTCTGGACAAAGGGGGAGCCACTAGAGACTTCCTCCAGAGCAGTGGCAAAGCCAGACTTGCGGGTTTGCAGTATTACCCTTGAGGTTTTCAAGAAAGCAAAGAACTTTGTTTGCCTCTGCTTTCACTGTGCCCCCCCCCTTCCGCCATTATGGAAGGATAGGGCTAATTCTGGTGTACCCATTTCCGGTAACAATGTTGAAAGAAGCTCATTAGCTCCAGCCCACCTTCCATGCTCTCTCTTGCTTGAGACTGTGTCCCATCATCTACAGGCAAGGAATGGACCCAATCAGGAGGTTAAGTCACTCCCTCTGCTCGGATCTCAATCCCTTCTCAGGCCTCCACTGGTGTCTCAAGCCTGTCTGCTAATTACCTGGGGCCTTGGAAAGCAGGCTGGAGCCTTCTCCACTTCAGACGTGATTTTCAGTAATTAGTAATCAATTACCACTCTGCTCCTGAGACAAGGGCGATTCCTTTTCCATGATGTGTTCGCCTCAGCAAAGCTGTGCTGACAGGCAACTGAGTCATGCTTCTCTCGAGCCCGCCAAAAGCCACACACTAAACAAAGTGGGAGAAAGAGGAGAAAATGAAGCGCTACGCACTGGATAACAGATAATTAGATAATTACCCCTAGCCCAAAGCACACCTTGCATTCAAAATGAAGAGATTTGGCAAAAAGAACGCTGATGTCAGTTAGTGGGTGATTTTATTTCAGAGAAGCGCTCAGCGGGAAGGGTTGAGTCATCCTCTTCTTGCTCGGCCTCATCATGTGTAGTTAGCCTCTCCTCCCGTAATCCCAACTGAACGCTATCACCAAAAAGAATATTTTGAAACATCATGCCACCTTTACAAAACCGACACACGTGAGTGTGAGAGGGGCTGAGGGTGAAATTCGGGGGTGCAAGGCCTACGTTTTCAGTCTGACCACCCCTCCGGCCTTAGCCTGCTCAGATGTGACACCCCCAGCAATACTGAGCAGCGCTTGGGCCCCCAAGTTCGGTGTTGACACAAATCCCTGACCTCTGCTGTCGAACCTGTCAAGGGACCACCTGCCTTTTGGGCTCTTACAACTCCATGGATCCCATTCCTTGTGTTTTAAGTGGTCCAGGCCCCACTGTTGCTAATGTGAAACTGTTTAACCACACTCTGCTCTTCCCAGACCAGGCTACTCGCCTCTCCTCCACTATCTACTCCTTAGATACAGTCTCTAAGTGCTCACAAAAGTGCTGGCATCCTTGGACTCAGTTGAGACAGGTCTCCCGAGGGTGGATCTTTGGGGCAAGGGATACACAGCCCTCTGCCTTGCTGTCTGGAACTGGCCAACCCTCATGCTACTGAACCAAAGTGTAGCAGCCAGGGCTCAGTGGCTCTCCACTCCTCCGTCATGAAGATGATCTGTACCAGGAGCTACCAGTCTACATGTTATCAGGATGAGCAGCCAAGGGTAGAGAGAAATGAGGCTTCTATCAGAAAATAGTGGAAATAGTCGGAGAATGCATACAGAGGGTCATTCTGCCTACTAAGGTCAACTTTAGTAGAGGGGAAGAAGTAAGGATTAGAACATACACTCAGAGTCTTGGAAAACATCAGGCAAGCCCAAGGAAACTAAAAACTATGTTTTCTAGAAATAAAATAGATAAAACTTTAGCAAAGAAGAAAAACACAATCGAAAGAGAGGGGCTTACACTCTAGAACATGGGGTCACTGTGAACAAGGGCAAATCAGCAGCTGGATAAATGTGATGAAGCATTGACAATCTTATTTTTTTATATTTATATTAGATGTTTGTTTGTCTGTTGTTTTGGTTTTGGAGTTTTTGAGACAGGGTTTCTCTGTGTAGTTTTGGCTCTCTTGGAGCTGTAGGCCAGGTTGGCCTTGAACTCACAGAGACTGCCTGCCCCTGCCTCCTGAGTGCTGGGATTAAAGACATGTGCCACCACCACCTGGCTTGTTTTTAGTGAATGAGCAGTGTGAGATGAAAACTAAAACTGTCCTATGGGCTGCTTGACGTGTCTCTCAGGCGTAGAGGCACCTGTGGTGGGGTGGTTCAGGAGACATTGCCATCTTAGAGAGCGCCAAGTTCAAGGTCGGGGTTAAGAAGCAGGTATCAAGGCAAATGGAAGACGAATGTTAGGGTTGAGGGAAGGGAAAGGAAAGATGGGGATAGAAATTCAAGATAAGTGAAGGGTAGAGGAAGTCTGAGGCTCCTGCCATCAGCAGCAATTGGGTTCCCACAGCAGTCTGGAAATGCGGGCAAGGCTCAGGGTCAGCCTCCTTTTCCAGGCTTTGTTGGTGCACTTTGCTTGCAGACTGCAGTGTCCACGACTTACGCTTTCCCACCGTTGCTCACTGGTGCATTGGCCCCCTTCTCCTGTCTGCACTCTGTGGCCTTCGAAAAGCCACGATGCTTCCAGACTAATGGGGATACAGTACGGACTGTTTATTGGTGGTAGTGAGTGGGAATTAGGGAGAATGGGGCAAACAGAAACAGGAGGTCTGAGATGGATAGGCGAGGTATATGAGCAACTATTAAATCTGAAAACCCGTGTCTGGAGGAGAGCTTCCCAAAATGGTCTCCTAGGTGTCCAAAACCCTTCCTATTCTCACTGGTATGCCACATCCAAACTTCTAGTCCGTGTGTACTCCTGGATTGGTATGATTCTGTCTACAGATGATTGGACTAACTTTCGTTTGAAAGCCTTTCCCTGCAAACCAGGAGCACATACTGAGTTGGGTCTACCATGAATAATGCAGAAAGCCCTCCTCCTCCACATTCTCCTCATTTGGTTTGTTCCAGCATTTCTTGAGCCCTGAGTCGCTGTTGAGGCACCACCTGCAGGGACCATGTGGAGAATGTTGACACACCCCTTTAATCCCAACACTTGGGAGGTAAAGGTAGGCAGATCTCTGTGTGTTGGGGGCCAGCCTGGTCTACAAAGTGAACTCCAGGACAGCCAGAGCTGTTACACAGAGAAACCCTGTCTCAAAAAGCAAAACAAAACAAAATCAACCAACTAACCAAACATATTAAACAAAGAAGAGGACTCTCAGCTGCAGATGATCTTCCTTAGGCATACATGTGAAACTGAGAAGGTTTTCCCCTCCCCCCTCTCCAACCTGCCAGGGCAGCGACAGATCACTGACAACAGATGGACACAGAAACTAAAATCAGTCACATGCTCCAGAACCTGTAACTCCCAACTCTGCAATGATTGTATTCCCTGGAATTCCAGTTACGCATTCTATTTACTTGGATCTCTAGCCTAGCATCGTCTGCCCTCTAGGATTGGACAAGCTTCCCATGCCAAGCTCATCCATCCTCTATCATGATCATTCAAATAAACAAAACAAAACAAAACAAAACAGACATGTTCCCCACAGAGGGGTGCTTGTTTTCCTCTGATCGTGGGATGGAATGAAAGCACAAGATGACCCGTCTAGGTTTTCATAATTACCTCAACATGGAAGGACTCCTAAGCTAAATAAGCAAAGCTTCCCATTGATATATTAATGATTGCTGGATAGCAGGAGGATCTATTCATAGCTTTTAGAGGAATTATCAAATTGCTTTCTAATATGACTGGGTTATTTTTTTTTTAGTCTAAATTCCAGTGTGCCTGTGTCTTTAGCCACCTGTTTAAGAAAAGTTGTTTAGACTATCCTAGAAAGCTGTGATTTTGATTAATGTTTCCCAGGGGAGTAATGATGATAAACAGCTGCTATGTGTCCCTTGTCACTTGCATGTCTTTGGAGAAATTTCCACTCATATATATTGATCATTTTAGAAATTGACTCTTTTAAAAAATCTTAAACAATCTATTTGTCTAGAGATAGATATAGATATTCTGCTACTAGATTAATATATTGTGACTATTATATTGGCAAATATTCTGTCATTCTGTAGATTATTTCCCTCAATTATGTTCTTTTTAAAGCAAAAAATACTTTTACTTTTAATGAAGTTCAAATTACTTTTATTTGTCTTCTCCCACATTTCCTGTAATGAGAAACTGCTTCTTCCTGTAAGGACATGTGCTGGTTTATACTTGATATGTGTATCTTTAATCAGTTTTTAATTAATTCCTTTTACAGTTTTAGGTCCAAGTGCACTGTGTTGTGTGGGAAATGAGTGTTTACTGCTCTGAGTGTCTACCACTCTCTGAGTATCTACTGTCCTCTGTGGGTGTCTACAGCTCTCTGTGAGTGTCTACTGTTCTCTGTGAGTGTCTACTGCTCTCTGTTAGCAGGACGGTTGCTTTCCCATTACATGATCTTGACACCCTGGCTAAAAGTCAGCTCACCATAGAAGGGCTTACCTCTAAGGCCCACTTCTATGCCATGGCCCCTGCTTGTTCTCACACCACCAGCATCACACAATTTTGCTTATTTGAGCAGGTTAGTGCACCTTGACATCCCAAAACATGGGCTGGAGAGATGGATAAGTTGGTCAAAGGTATTAGCTCCCAAGCCTGTTGGCCTGAGTTCTGTCCCTGCCACAGACATGGTGACTTTTCCCTTTTTCAGAACTGTTTATGCATTCAGCATGGCATGGATTTGGGAGTCAGATTATCTATGTGCCAACATCACATTTATAATTTTGAAGGAAATTACATAAATTCTGTAAAACTGTGTGAGCATTGCAACTTTAACTTTTCTGATCTCAGAGTCCTCTGAATATGTACGTAGTATTTAGGCTTTCTGCTTCTCTCCTCCTCTTCCTTTTTCCTTTTCCCCTTCTCTCTTTTTCTTCATCTTCCTTCCCCTCCTTACCCATCTTCCTCCTCTTTCTCATCTTCTTCTTGAGATAGAGCCTCCCTATGTAGCCCAGTTTGGCCTCAAATTCACCATTCATTCTCCTGCCTCAGCCTCCACAACAGCTAGGGTTTTAGCTTTCTTTTAACAAGTTTTCTCAGTACAAGTCTACCACTTTTTGATTAAATTTAGTTATAAGTATTTTCTATCTAGTGATATTTATTTTTCCACTTTCAGATTATGCATTCCCAGTGTACAAAAATACAATTATTATTTTATCATGCAACTATATTGAATTTATTATTGTAAACATAGGGGTTCATGTGCACACCTGCATATGTGTGTATATATGTATGTATATGTGTATGTACATGTGTATGCATGTGTGTATGTCTGCCATATGCATGTATGCATGTGTGCGCACATGTGTATGCTTGTGCGTGCGTGTGTGTGTGTGTGTGCGTGTGTGTGTATTCCTTAGGACTTTCTATAGAAATCATGCCAACTTGAAACAGTTTTGTTCCCATTTGGGATCTGGATTCCTCTTGCTTCTTTTTCTTGCATAAGGCCTGTGCTAGGAACTCCAACACAGCACTGGCTGGCAGCGATGAGAGGGCCCGGCATCCTCAGAGGTCAGACACTTAGGACTGAGGTTGGGAAGAAAGCCTCCAGCCTCTTTCACCATCAGCACGATCTTTGTTCTGGGCTTTTCATAGGTGCGCTTTATTAGGTTGAAGCAGTTCCTTCGTAATCCCAGTTTGTTGAGTGTTTTTTTTTTTATCATGACGGCTTATTGGCTGTTGTCAAATGTTCACCCTGCATCAATTAAGATGAATTCCTTTCTCTTTTATTCTGCTAATAGGATGTGCTGCAGTTGTTGCCTCTTGCCCCTTGGGCCAATATATTCCATCGCTGGAATGACTCCTTCTCCGTTGTGGAGTAGCATCTTTTAGCTACTGGGTTTGGCTTGTAGTACTGTCGGCATCAGAGCACATGGAATCAGGTAGAACATATCTGTGAAGGAGAGCTGAGAAGGGAGCATGGGAGCTGAGCTGCCTGGAAGATAGTTCTGAGAAAGCCTTAGCTGGAATGGTGGTGCCAATTGACAGACTCACATCAAACACAAGTCCAGATCGGCTCCCACTTCATCCTTTCACAGAAGGTGGGATCCTGGCTAGGGCACTATGCTTGTTCCGAGGACTTTGTCCTTGAATGCCAGCTGGCTGTGTTTGCCAAGGCAGATTGTTCTGGACAACTCAGTGGCTTATGTGCATGACTACCGTAAATGGAGAGGAGCGAGGATGAATAGCCGCAAAGACAACTCAGATATCTGCTGCCACGCCTATGACTCCCTGTGAAACCATCCCCTTGGCAAACAGAGATGATCCTCGGGGGCATTCTTGGATGGTCCACCATGGCAATCACACAGACCGTGGAGCAGGTCTATAGCTCCCTCCAGGCCAGATTCCAGCTTTTCTCTGAATCTGATGGGCCAAAGCATGGAGCCTCATTGCTTATCCAAGAACGTCTTTATGAGTCGCTTGCTTTGAGTGCTGGCAGATGTAATTTGTTGCCTTTATTATCTTGTAAAGATGTTAATCTCCCAACCACAGCGAGGGGATGCTTCTGGGACTGATTCTGCTTTTCTACTTGACATGTTAAAGGGCCTTCAAGGACTCGGTGCCACCTTGCCAAGGTTCCTGCATTCCTCACCCCTCCTAGGGAAAGCAAAGAGAATGAAGCTGCATGCGCATGCGCAACACCTTGTCACACTCTTGCCCTGGGCATCCACCGTGAGTCACACTGGGAAGGGTGGGAAGGCATCCAGATGTTTCGTCAACCTGTGTCTGGGCTCCGAGGAAAGATCTGGAATCCAAAGGGCTCTCACTGAGCTGGTGCTGTTATGATGGTCCCAGTCCAACATAAGACTTAGTCCAAACTGTCCGTGGAAACGCATGGGGGATACAACTTTTGTTTAGGACATTTGGATAGAACCTTTCCACTCATGCTTCCCACATAACTCAGCAAAGGTCAGCCCTATTGATTCTATGTCTGTAATATACACTCTTCTAGCCATCAATCATTTTTGTTAATGGTCCACACATATTCGTGTGGCCATGGTGGTGACTGCTTGCAGACCATTTAGCAATCACAGGCCTCAGACATCTTTACATGGTTGTTCTTTCTGAGGGTTCTTCCAATTTTTCACAAGTAGAGTTTTGTATAACGCACCTGCCCCTTGAGCTTTGACTCTCTTCTGTCTCCTTTTAATCCTTTAAGAACAGGTTGGAAAGTATTTATTCAATTAGATCCTTATCGTGCATGCATGCTTCATTTGGGGGACATTAGAAGTCCAGGCTTGAGCATGATAGCCTGAAGCTATGGTAACTAAGAAAGCAGAGCCAGTTGGCTAAACCGGTCCTTCCTAGTGTCCAAACACCTTTTCTCTGCTACTGAGTTGGCTGTCGTCTGTGTTCCCATGAGCTCTTTCTGTGATCTTGCCACAGTAGGTAAGAACGATTCAATGATTTTCTTAGACTCTCCCCCAATACAAGGGGTATGAGGAACAAGAGCTGTGTCCACAGCATTTGCGGGTATGCCTCTGAGTTGCCAGGTAGAGGGCAAAGGTGTGAAGGAAGATGAAGACAGAAAGACTACCTGGAGTATGCTTCTGTGTGGGAAAAAGGTGACCTAGGACTCTGGGGCTGAGGGTAGAGAGATCTCTGCAGTGGGCTGCTTGCAGGCACAACCATGTAACACTTCTGTAACATGACCCTTAGGATACTGATTACTGTGTTTTCCATTTCTTTCTTTATTAACGATATCCAAACCAGCTAATACTTAGTGGGATGCTGTTATGTGATTCAGATACTCTCTTAGGAGATAAAATCAACTAGAAATAAGGGGAAACTGGGTAAGGCTTTAAAGCCTTTGCTTCCAAGTTATTGTGCTTCCATTTTTATAACACTGTCATACACAGATGCACACCCACCCCCCCCCACGACTCAGCTGACTCACGCGTTGGCTGCCCCTGCTGTTAGCTCCCATTCACATGGCGCTCTAGAGCTGAGAGGAGATGCCAGCCAGGTACTCTGAGTGTGGGTTGGTTGTACTGCAATACCAGTAGTCCTCTCTTCCATTCTGTTGATTTGACCTGTGAGTTTCTTTTTGCTTTGCAGTAATGGAAAATCATAACTAAGCAACTTTTCTGCTTTTAATGTTTAGCAAAAGTCAATAAATCATTGGGCACATTTAAAACTTTCTGTAAAGTTGGCTTTGGATGCGCTGGTCCTCTAGCAGTATGTTGGCTTATATGAATGTTTTGGGTCATGCTGAAGTTAGGCTGAACTAACCTGTGGTTTTATGTAGGTTAGGTGTTTTAAAAGCATTTTCTGTTCGTAGTGTTTCTTTTCCCCCCATTTTTTTGTGTGTATGTATGTGTATATGTGTGTGTGTGGTGTGCATGTGTGTAAATATATGAATGTTTGCAAGTATCATGTGTGTGCATACATGAGTTTGGACACACACACACACACACACACACATGCACATGCAGGCCCAGAATTGATGTTGAGTCATCCTTGATCCTTCTTTGATCATGTTCATAGAAGCGCAGCCTCTCAATCGCATCTAGAGACCAGCTCTGGTAGGACTGGTCTCAAGATCAGCTTGCTCTGGGGATATCCTGTCTCTGCTGTTGTCGGTGAGATTTCATCTCCATGCTCCTGGTATTTGTGTGAGTTCTGAGGATCTAAACTCCAGACCTTGTGAGGTACATGTTTAACCTGTAGGCCATATTACCAGTTCAGTTTGTGAGGTTTTTTTTATTGGGATACAGTTCATGGTAAGTCGAGATACACATGCATCTATTTTAACCAGCAGGGGCACTCTGGAGCTTTATAATATGATATAAACCACTGGTTTAGTTCTTGGATTTCTTGTACTGAAAGAATTGTAATGGGACTAATCCACCATTCCAAGTTCTGTGCTCACCATTAGCTTGGCTATGAAGGGTCACTTCAGTATCCCGACATCCTTCTACCTTTCCATAAAGGAAGGAGGGGGCTGGCAAGATGGTTCCAAAGGTAAAGACATGTATGTTCACATGTGAGAGAGCACCTATACACACACACACACACACACACACACACACACTCACAGTAAATAAATACATGGGAAAACTTTTTTTTAAAGGGTCTAGGAGTGCGGCAATAGCCATGTGTAGATCCCAGCCAAACAGCGTTCAGACTCTTCTACTCAAACTAGTGTGCAAAGAATGAATGCCCGGACTAGTTAGAGAGACTGGGAACTCTTCACTAACTTTCATGGTGCTTTTTGGTAATTTATGTTCTTTGGCTTCTTTGTTGGTTTCTGTGTAAGTGGTTTTCTTGGGAAGGATGTGGGCACTTGAGTAAACATTGTGATCGAGTCACCATGCGTTTGAGAGTATGTCAGAGTGATTGCTCAAAGATATAAACACATTATGGGGACTTGATGGCTCTACCTTGTGACTGGCTGTTCTCTGGGAAAACATGGACCTGTACCTTTAGGCTAGAAATAGCTCCTGGGGTCTCAGCCCTTCCTTTTGGTTTTTTCACTTTATTTTCTTGGTACTTATCTTTGTGTATGTGCATATATATATATATATATATATGACATGTGTTTGCATGTGCAGGTGTGAGAATGCAGATACGTGCAGAGCCTGAGTCAGGCCACACCTCCACGAAGGGTTGTGACTGACAACTCTCCATTTTTGATGCCCGGCTCCTTCATACTCCTTGTCCTTGCGTGCTGCATTGAATGAAGTCAGTTCTCACTCATTCTCAGTCTTGATGAAGATCCTCTCCAGGTTTCAGAGGGGAGCCCCTCCTTTCCCTCCACTTAAGGTCCCATCATGTTTAACTCTCCAAATACTGTATTGTTTATGGCCAATGCTTTCTCCCAAGCCCAGAGCCCAGTCATGGACTTGAGAGCTCCTCATTATAATCCACTATCTCGAGGGGACAGTACCAGCATCAGCTTCTGCTGTGTTCCCAAAAGCTGTGATTATGCTACACTTCCTTCCTTCCAGTCGCCAGTTCTTGTCACCCAGCCATTTCGAGACTGGGTCCCTAAAGGTCAGTTTGGGGATGTGTGGCTACCTCTGAAGCTGTGGTTCTTGCTCCTTGGATTCCTTCTCCCCGACCGATGGCTGGTTATGAGGCAGTGAATGCTACCACTCCGACCAAGTCATCGTCTCCACAGAGTGAGAGATACCTCTGAAAAGCTGAGTGCCCAGGCCCTGACACAACACAGATTTGCACTTCCTGGAATGTGGTCACTTCCGTGACTGCCCTTAAGAATTTAGCACAAACTTAGCTGCTTCAGACAAAAGTCACTTACCCTCACATCTGATCTGTGTGAGTCTGAAGCCAGTGGCAGGGTGGCTTAACTGGGGCTTGCTGCTTGGGGCCACACACTGGACCAAAGTTGTTACTGTCCTTGATGTCTCTGGCAAGGAGACTGTCTCCAGGCTCAAGCAAATTGGCAAATTTCAGTGCCTTGTGGTTACAAGATTGAGTTCCGGTTCCTTACAGGCTGTCAATAGAACTTGGGTCTAGCTTCTGGATGCCATGTGTGTTCTCTACGCTTCCGGCCTTGTTCCTTCAAGCTCAGAATAGACACTGGGCAGCCAAGCCCTCTCACACCCGGGATCCTTCTAACTTCTATTTCACCTCAATCTTTCTGCCTCCCAGAGCTGCAGACAGTTTCTCGGGGCCCATGAATTTGCCTAAACACACTTAGAAAATGTGTGTAACCTCTGAGTTTTCAGGTCCTTAACTGAATCACACAGGTTTCATGCCATGTTTCACATTTATGTGCTCTGGTTATTAGTGTGTTGGCATCGTTAGTGAAGGACATTATTCAACCCAGTACAAAGACACTGAGAAAAGCCAGGATAAAAACAAGCAGACAAATTCAAACAACGATAATGATGACAAAAAGCCACCACATGTAGTTGTAGAAATATATGTGTGTGTGTGTGTGTGTGTGTGTGTGTGTGTGTGTAGAAAGAGTTAGAAATGGGAAGGATATCTCAGGTTCTGAATGCAACAGGGGCTTTAGCAACAGGATCTCAGCAGTCATGTCCATTTTACTTCATCCTACCTGGAGACAATGGGCCGTGTCATTTCCATGCTAGGCCCGCACAATTCAGCGCAATCCCTATGCAGTTCTGCACCTCCTGCTCTGTCTCGGCGAAACTTCCCAGGCGCATAGAGGCCCACACAGAACTTTACCCACCCTCTCTTACACAGCAAAGAATAGACGATTCTAAATGATGGCTAACCCAGGAGTTCCTCAGCGTTACGTCCATTTGTCTCTGTTTGAAAATGAGACCTGCCCATAGGAATGGAGACCAGCGCACACGTTCTCAGGAGTGAGGCCCTCTGTCAATATGCTCGCATTTGGCATTGCCCTTGGTAGGGGGAGGAGGCACGCCTACGTGACGGAGGCACGTAGAGTGAATCTTGTCTAGCCTGAGGCAGCTGGGGCAGCTCCTCTATCTGTTTCGTCATCTCAGCTGTCAGGAGACATTTGATCTGGAAGATTTTGATGTCTCCAATGTGTGGCAATGATAAGCCATTCCTAGACTTTCCCCTTGGGCTCAGGTTTTCTCCTGATTTGGTTCAAAATGAAAGGCGGCAAGCAAAGTTCATTCTACTTCTGAAATGAAAGCCAATCATGCAAACTGGGTACCAGCTGAAAAGAACCATAAGAATTATTTAAACTATGGAAATAAATGGGGCTCGATTTTGAGTTCTCATTTTCCCTCTATCATCAACTGTTTCCAATCATTTCTCACTTCTGTTGAGAATCAGATTCTCCAGCCCCAGGAGACCGAGCTCAGGAGTGCCAAGAAGAGCCCAAGTAGCCCGTGATCTTTCTCCTGCAGGCCTATGTGACTGAAGGAAATGAAGTCGTGTGTGTGTGTGTGTGTGTGTGTGTGTGTGTGTCTGTGTCTGTGTGTGTGTGTGTGTGTGTGTGTGTGTGTGTTTTGTGCGGGACCAAGCAAGAGAGAAGCATCACGAGTAAACAGGGCATGCGCAGCGGTTGAGGAGACAGAACGTCACTTTATTCTTGGCCCTTTCGGGTTCATGCCTTGCTGAAACTGTACGGGGAGTGAGGGGAAGAAATGGGAGGTGGTTGAGAGAGCTCAGGGCACTTAGTTTCAAGCCAGATGGAAAGGAGGAGTCTGAGTCTTCCCTGGAGGTTCTAATAATGCATCATCCTTCTGAGCGTTTTTCTTTATGATGAGAAGGCTGATAATCCTGTTAAAACGCTGCCTGTGATCTCAAACCTGGGAGGGGGAGTGTCCAAGCACAGCAGCTTTGTAGATGAAAGAGGGCGGAGATGTGTATCGCAGGAGGAGCACTCCAGAGACTCCACTGGGTTTTTACTCGTCTCTGTCTCTCCAAAGTTTCAGTGTTTGACAAAATTATTTTGGAAGGCCAATTCAGCTGTGAGTCCTCCTCCCCGGAAAGAGGAAGATAATATCTGACAAATGATTGTGCCATTGTCATTGAAATAAGGGAAGACACTGAGATTGAAGAATGTCATACCTCAATTCCAAGTCTTTTAGTGTTTAATTGATGCTTTTCTATCTACATTTTCTTTTTCAAGTTTATGTTGCTTTTCTTAGGTTAATCTTTTATAAACATTCATACATTTAAAGCCCAACTAAATACTTTTATCTAGCAGTTCTTAAAGAATAATCTTTGAAATACCAAACTGAGTATGTGTGTGTATATCTCTTTGTGTGTGTGTCTGTGTGTGTGTGTGCGTGCTGGGGTCTTAGTTTATTTTCTATTACTGTGGTAAACACCATGATCAAAAGTAACTTGGAGAAAAACATGGATTCATTTCATCTTTTAGCCTACGTTCCATCATGAAAGAAGTCAGGGCAGGGACTCGAGGCAGGAACCTGGAGGCAGGAACTGGAGCAGAGAACAGAAGGAATTTTGCTTACAGGCTTGTTTCTCATGGTTTGCTCAGCATTTTACTTGCTTTTTCACCTGCCCAGGGGGTAATACCACCCACAGTGGGCTTGGTCTTCCCACATCAATTATTAATCAGAAAAATGTTCCCATAGACTTGCCTATGGGTCAGTTCGATGGAGGCATTTTCTCAATTAAGGGTCCTTTCCCAGATGGCTTTAGCTGACCAAAAATTAACCAGCAGAAAAAATATATTTAAAGTAAGTAAATTGAAAATTATCCTCGGTCCTCTTCTGCCTTCCTTCCTCAGTCTCCCTTTTCCCCTTTCTCCTTTCATTTTTCACCCCCTCCCCCCAAATCCGGTCTTCTTGTTCAAACACTTGTGTGGTGCTTGCAGGGTGTGCGGATGTTCTAAGGTCTTCACTCCAGCTCTTGAGGGAGAGGTGCTGCCAACCATTTCTCTCCTGCAGATGAGGAAACAAGAAAGACAGAGACTCCTCTCATGCTCCCAGGAGCCCCTAGCCCACACAAAGAAAGTTCCTGCAGTCTAGCTCTGAGTAGCACTGTTTCAATAACCAGACACAGACATCTGGTACAGGGGACAGAAAGACAGAAAGGATCCTGGGAAGAAGGTTTGCAGGTTCTGGTCCTATGCTACAAAGGCTCCTGGGCCAGAAGTGCTCCTGACGCAGAGTTCTCATTGGCAGCCTGAGAAAGCTGCAGCAGGCTGAGACCTGGACCCAGCTGGCAGCCTAAAGGTCAGCCTTGAGGCCATACTGATTTGAGGTAGGGAGCCTGTTCTTGTCTGGAACAGGCAAGCCCTGGGAAATTAGGCTGAAGCTATCATGTTTGTATGCTATTCCTATAGTCATTCAGAGACCTGGAGTAATAGCCAGGCTCCAGTCTTTATATTTGTTTGTATTTGGCTAGTGTTAGGACCAGCCAGCCTATAATGGCTCCCAGGTAGTATTCTTTGACTTTTTTTCCCCTCTAACTTCTTGTTCTTGATTGGGAGCAACATAGGAAGGGCGGTGATTGTCACACACACAAGAGACTGCATTGTCACTGCAGGCCAGATCTTCTGCTGTGTCCTCTGCCTTGCCCAACGGAATCACCCTCCTGCATGGCCTTCCCACAGACCCTAGTGATCACCTCCCCTTCCCTTGGTTGGCACTGCTTGCCAGGCTCTAGCTTGCTCACCTGCCTTTTGCAGACAGATGAGCCACCCCCTTACTCTCTGATCCCCAGCTTCATTTGTGTACATTTAGATGACAGGGCTGGCTGGAGCTCAGGAAGTGAGGTCCTTCCCAGAGCAAGAGCCTCAGGAGTGAAATTTCTCTGCACTCCGGTGCTTTCGTGGCCCGTGTCTCACATTCTCCTCTGAGGTAAACTGAACACACTACAGTTTCTGTTCCTCAAGGCGACTCCACCAGAAGCCACATTACCCCACCAACCTTTCTCCACTTTAGTGTGAATTAGTTCACTCTCAAGGAATTAATTCTCATCCCAGAAGGGTCTTGCTCCTCTCCCAGGGAGGAAGATATGCTACAAGCAAGAGGAGCAAAGAGAATAAATGATTCTTACTGAGTTTCCCTACATTCTGCTACAATGAGCTCAGGCCCCCTCTATCCAGTCTTCTCTCTACCTGGCTGCCTAATACTTCATTTATCCAAAGCGCAGAGGTAGAAAAGTCCACCTGGGGTCTCCGGAGCTTCCCTCCGAAGGCTCCCATGCCACGCAACTGTGAGGGAATGAATTTGGAATATTTCTTAATTGTTGTCTTTGTTCTAGGGGCTTGAACATGACCCTTTACCGGTCATGTAAAGGATCGCCCCCCAGTTTCTATCCCAGCAGCTCACCCCGTGGGAAGACCTTGCAGACACATAGTAATTATTGGAAGCTGACGACTGAATGGCTGACAACACAGGATCCCAGCATCCTGTCTTCCTCTGGGTGTCAGGCTGAGGGGGCGGCTGCTTCCTGTGCTGGGGTTTCTGCAATGCCTCCGGGCTTTGCTGTCTTCTCATTCATCCCTCCAACATCTGTGCAACCAATTTTCGTTGTTAAATCTCCCCTGCTTAATTGCCTGCTTGGTGTGCTTTTAGAGCAGTCCTCAAGTAAAGAAGTCAGAGAGAGTGGGGGAAGGGGTAGAGTAGCTGAACTGGGTCAAGTTCACTCCAGGGCTTTGGGTTTGGCTGTTGAAACAATGAGCTCCGAAGCCCAAAGTGATCGTTTTTAACACTGTCTGGAACACCTGGGAGAATAAAACATGGTTTTTCTTGCTTCCTATTCATACAACATTCACTTCTGACACTAGATATGGTTGAGGCCTTGTTGGAACACCTTCCAAGCAATGCTGCAGCAGATTCTCTAGGCGGAGCCGGTTGGTACCCTCTATGCTGTTCTACGCTGACATTGTCTACCCGAAGGCCTCAGACCTATGAGACTGTCCTACTGTTGGGGGAGGCTGCTTGTTTGTTTCCTGGCTGCCAAGACTCTGAAAATAACAACACAGAAATCTGTATTAATTAAATCACTGCTTGGCCTATTAACTCTAGCTTCTTATTGGCTAGCTCTTACATCCTAAATTAACCCATCTTTATTAATCTGTGTATCACCACATGGCTGTGGCTTACTGGCAGGGTTCTGTCATGTCTGTCTCCAGCAGTGGCTACATGGCTTCTCCCTGACTCTGTCTTCTTCCTTCCAGCATTTAGTTCAGTCTTCCCCACCTAGCTCTTTTCTGTCCTATCACAGACCAAAACAGCTTTTTTATTCATTAACCAATAAAAGCAACACATATACAGAAAGGCTTCCCATACCACCCTACTTCAGACTCCAGTCATGTTCGAGTTTGCAGAATTTATGAAGAACTAGTTACAGATGGAGCACCCTTTATCCTCCACCCCGTGCTGGATTAACTGGCTACATAGTTGTTACAGACACCTAGGATCCTTTCACTGGTGTTTGCCAGTTCATCTGAAAGGCTATTACTGCTGCAGACACAACTGATGTTTAACATCTAGAAGCATTCAGTGGGGAGGTGGGCAGAGTTTCCATCCCATGCCCACTGCTGCCCTGCTTCCCTCCATGTGTGGGCTAAACTAAAGCTAAAGGTTTCAAAGCTCATGGGAACTCTGTCTTAGTGGGTTCCCTATGGAGAATTCATTAATACATTATACAGGCATGGTTGACGAAACTGGTTTTGGTCCTTGATGATTGAAGTCAGTCTCTAAGTGTGGTCTGGTTCCAGAGATTAGGAATGGGATTGAAAATCTTAACCTTCTAATTAAGCCTTGGTGCTCATGGTGGCCAGCTGCTCAGAAAGTTAACCCATGATATCTAAGACAAAATAGCTTAGTGGTTGTTTTTTTTTTTTTAACCACTCAAAAGTCCTTTTATTCCAAGTAATTTGTATTAGACTTTGAGCATATAAGCATATAAAGCATTGCAAATCCAATGCTTTTATTGATTAAAACCCCTAAATTTATTTCAGCGCAGTTGAAAGGCATATATATGATTTTATCATTTATTAAAGATGAAAGCAAATTTGCATAGTAACGAGACAGATGCATTTGTTGGTTTTCATAAAAATAATTGAATTTTCATTGAGTATTTAATATTATAGGACACAGAGTATCTTCATGTTTTCCCAAACTGATCAATATTTTGATCTATAGTTATTAGAGCTGAGACTGTCATCTATCATAAGTATGCCAAATGATAGATATATAATTAGGGCTATTTCAAGTAATATTAAGAATTTGGTCCTACCTTCAACTCAAAATGCATTCAACATTTAAAAAAATGAAACTGAAGTCAGCAACTCAAAACAGCAATTTGTAAATTAAAATACTCTAATACTATCCAATCTAAAGATATACTGATTTGATAATTATAGTCTAAAGACTGATGGCAGTAAAACATTGTGTTTATTTTTCATACCTAAACCACTATGGCTTTGGTCATTTCATAATCAAAACCTTTTTTTTGTTGTGGTCAATTATTTTTGACTCCCTACATTTCCTGTGTAACCCCTTATGGTGTCAAAATGTATGATCTAGAAGCCACACCCAAATGCCATCTCATCAGGATGCCAAAGACACTCTAACTGTTCTATAGGCTTCAAGGGTTTTAGTATGTGTAATACACAGTTCAAAAGAGAAATTTTGTTTCAGCTAGAAATGTCAACAATATGAGAAAGGTCTATGTAATGTGGAAAGACGGAGAATAATTGAAAGCCCATAAGATAAACCCCAAGTACAGAGTGACTAATAACTTGGCATGGTGCGGGATGACAAATAATCCCATTTTGCTGGAGACTGATCTACTGATGCCCCTCTTACATCATCAGTGGAATGAAAGACAAGAGTCAGGATTCCTTCCACTATCTTTAGACAAATGGTCCCAGAGTTGGTTTGATTATAGGACACCAATTGGTGTCTCCTGGAGAATCTTCTATAGATGCTTATACATTTCCATGTAAATAGTTTCCATTTTTTAAGAACAAAGGCCCCTTGTCCAGAGATATCCTCTTTCTTTCAGTGTTTAGACCCCATCTTTGATTACCCACATCCCCAGATCAGACCAAAACCAGTCTCAAGCATAGGAAATTTGATCTTCCTGATGGCAAGAAACCAAGCAGATGGATGAAAACTCTACAGCAAAGATTGTTGGAACAAAACAAATGGTAAGTTTTATTGTTGAAAAATCTATGAGATTGCTGGGGTTAGGTGCTCACACTTGTAGCTGTAGAATTTAAGAGGCTGAAGCAGGAGGATTGCTTCAAGTTTGAGACCAGACTGGGACGTATAGTGAGACCCAGTCTCAAACAAATAAACTGGCAGACCCAAAAAAGAGAAATAAAAAGGGGAAAAAAGACAGAAAATCTGTGAACATGTTGTCGATTACCAGCCTAAAGTATAAGACCATGGCACTTTTTTCCATTGATGTTTCAAGTTCTCAAAACTTAGTTTAATAACAGTTTATTTTAAATAAATAAGAAATTATTTATTTTTAATTAAATAAGAAAGATGTTTGATTAGTCTTGATTTTATGTCTGTATAATGTTTAATTCTTTTACGTACTGCATCTGAAAAGAACCTGGTTCACTGATAGGTATTGTTTCATTTACACTAATAATGCTAGTGGATAACCTTTAGATGTTGACTGATGACTGATCCTGTGGAATTACCATTGGATAAGCTGGTTAGAGAGGAGGTTTCTATGTTCGTCATGGAACACAAGGGCTGGAATGCTGCAGTTGCCATGAACACCTGGCATTAACCACAGATGGAAGCTCTCAGTGCTTTCCAGGGGTTTTGTTCTCTTAGGAGTTCTTAAGGACAGCAATTTTCCTGCATTCTCAACAGGTCTGTATTTACTCATTTAATAGTTACAAAAGATACTGTGATTTTCCTTCAGTTTGTATTTTTTAAATTAAGGGTTAACCTTTTGGAAATGTTGCTATTTCGGAGATGTCTCTCCAGATGTGTGGAAGAAAAGACTATGGATGTCTGCTTGGAGTCATGTTGATCTTAGATATGTCGTGATAAGACCATCTTTTATTTTACATTAATCCACTAGACAAACCTTTATGCAAAATTATAGCTCTGTGGGCACACCCTAGCAAATAAGAGATAAACCAGAGCTATTTATTAAGTAAACCAATAAACTTTCAATTGAGTTGCCAAGAAGTTTGAAATTAAAACTAAATGGCTACAATCAGGAATTTATGGGAGAGCTATTGGGATTGTGAGAACTAAGAAAGTGTGCCAAGGACTCAAGAGAATGATGGTAAATAAACATGGAAATGAATAGCACAAGTTACATGTAGAAGCAAAATAGTCAAGAAAAAATTGGAAGAGTGCAGAGATTATGGTATGGATGGGAAGAATATTAAATTCCAAATTATGACTGTCATCCAAGTCAGCCCATGGCTATTTTCTCATAGCACTCTAACGTATGACCTAGAGGCAACAATCCCACAGAGGCATCTAGCACATGGTTCTCAAATAATCTCATGATTTTCTATAATTTTAACCCTTCCTTCACCCACTAAGCATGCTCTGGGGCTGATTAATAACTTGTGTTTGGGGAAAAGAGTCTCAGTCCATTCAGACGAGGTGACTCATAAGCAACAAATGTGTTTATGCAGTCCTGAATACTAGGGAGTTAAAGTTCTAGCTGCCTGTAGATTTAGGGGCTGAGAAGAACTGGTGTCCTGGCTCAGGATGACACAATCTCATTGTTGTCACAGGCTAGAAAGAACAATGCAGCTTCCTGTCTCTTGTACAGGGACAGTGTCCCTTTCTGAGGACTCCAACTTTGTCATAAGGACTCTTAGAGATTCCCCCCAATGCCATCACACTGGGGACTGAGTTTCAGCTGTGTTTTGGAGGAAAAAAAAGAGTCTGTAGCAAGTCCTATGTCCCCTAAGATAAGAGAAAAAGAAAACAGAGGAAGAACTGTGGCTATAACTCCAACAAGAAGCAAGACGTGGATTAAGAATATTATTAGTCACATTGTTGCTAAGAAAAGAGAAGAGTTGCCAGAATCCACCGTCACTCTGTCTCTTCCCTATGAGGGCAGGACAGGGAAGGCTTTGCTTACCATGCTCCCGGTATCCTCCGAGCAAGCACAGCTCTGAGTTCTGCCTCTGCTTCCACAGGAGGCCATTCTTCACTCTTCAATCTGCTGGACTTCACTCTGAGACAGTCCCAGTCATCCTGTTTCACTGACGGTGCTGGCCATATCCTGCGCCAAGTTCTGTTCTCCTTGTCCCCGTTCTCGGTCTCTGTGCACATACACTGTGCCTGTCCCTGTTCTGGGTCTCGGTGTCCTCTCTGCGCTTACACTGTTCCACGGAAGGCTTTTCAATTTCCTCTCTGACTCCTGTAATTTTCCTAAGCTGTGTCTTTAAAGAGACTTTCAGTGTGTTTTTAAACATTTGAAGTTCAAAACTGAGAAACTTACTACTACACAAAAATAAGCTACAGAATCTCGTAGATGGTGAACGGGGGCCTGCTCTTACTTAACATGTTATGCTGTATGTATATCCAGGAGCTATTTTAACACTGCTGGTTAGTCAGAAACCATTAAGCTCTTGAGACACAATCAGGGAAGTAAGTCAGGGTACATAAAATCCACAAATAAAGGTAAAGTTGGTCAAGTTAAATATTTATTAAACCATCTTTCAATTTCAAATACAACAAATTCATGATTCACCCAGTATAAGAATGATAGCAAGTGCTCTGGAGGTTGAAACAATGTTTGTGGGTAATTAGCAGCTCCTTAACAAGGGGGAGTTGGTCTAACAGCAAATGATAACACCTGTATTCTCTATTTCATTCCTCTTTTGTTTTCATAGTACTAAGTATTAGAACCTGGGCTGCACGCATGCTATAACATAATTCGATATAATAACTTTATCTCATTTTATACATGAACATTGGACAGACGGTTTCTCTGTGAAACCCTGACTGTCCTGGAACTCTCCCTGTAGACCAACCAGGCTAACCTCAAACTCAGAGATCTGCCTGCCTCTGCCTCTTGATCTGTGGGAATAAAGGTGTGTGCCACCATGCCCCATGCCCCATGCCAAGTGTTCTTTAATGCCATCTGATTATATTACAAGTAAAAGCTTCTTTAAAGTTTTTGCGTTAATTGGAGAAGTTTGCCATATTGCTAAACTTTTTCCTCAAAATAGTTCCTGAGAGATAACCCATTTGCTGAATTTTTGTATCAACCTGAGGCATTTCAGGCAAAATTCTTACTTGTGAAGACAACAGATTGAGACGCACCGTGCAAGCTCTTCCAGAACTGCTGAGACAGGACCTCAAACCCTCTCTTTGACGTGAATATTGCAGAGATAACAACAAAGTGGAAAAGTAAGAAAAAAAAATAAAGTCAAACATTTTTTTTCCGAACTGAAGATTTTGATTTTTTTTTCCCCAAAAATCTGAAGAGGCAGGGATACTAAGTTTCAGCCATAACAGAGGATGCTGTTCTGCCTCACCTCCAGTAGTGCTGAGGGCTGAACCCAGAGCCGTGGGTGTGCCAGACAAGCAGGATAGCACTTAAGCTGCACCCAACCCTTTGCTATTGCAGGGCAGTGACTTGGTCGGCTTGCTCTTTTGTCTCCAAGCTCCATTGGAACAACTACAACAGCTCCATCTCCAAAGTGGTTTTGGAAATGAGCAGCTTCACATCCATTACACAGAACACAATAGCCCTGTGCTCCCCAAAGCCCCATCTGAAGGCAATGGTCAGTTTTTGACTTGTCTGGCTATACCTTGGAACTCTCTGGAAAGGGCTTGTCTTGATTTGAATTCATTGCCTGAAAACATGTTTCTTCCTAGGATATAGAGATCCTGTCCCCTTGAGGTACCACTGACAGCTGTGGGCAAAAGTCCAAGGCACAAGAGGTTCACATACACTTTGCAAAGCCTGACCCTGTTTATATGGGGTTGAGGAAATCTCAATGTAAAGACCAGAGCCAGACAGAGGGGCACATGTTTGTAGCCCCTACTACACAGAAGGCTGATCACTGGAACGCAGGAGTTTGAAGACAGCCTGAGCAACATAGCAAGGGTTTATCTTTATAAAGAAAAGAGGAAATAAAATCCTTAGACTCTCGCTTCTCGCCAACCCCAAGACTTTTCATAAACTTTATATGTTCAAACTGAGCATGTGCTCAAGAGCCTTCTGAGGACAGAAGGCATGTTATGACATGAACAGACTAGCTGGAAGATAGATAGGTTACTTTGAGTCGTTTAGAAAATCTATGGCTAAAGACATGTTATAGCATGCACAGACTATCTGAAGATACATTATTTAGAAAATCTATGCCCATTTATGACACAACTAAGCTAACTGCACAGAGACTACAGCGGCCACACATGACAAAGCATGAAAACCTGGACGGATTCAGGCTGGTAAACAAAGCAACACCAGCAAGGAGATGATGCATTAACAAACCTGGAAACGGGCAGACAAGGAGGGTCTGATCGCAGTTCCTGGAATCAGGAACCGGTGGAAGGAGGGAACCGACTCCCACAATTGTCCTCCACATGGGCACCCTGGCATGTACATACAAACACCAAATGAGTAAATCAATGTAAAAGAGGTGGATGTTATGTCACAGGAATTATCACTCAATAACCATTAATTGTGTAGAATATTTGTTAGAATGTGATTTCATACACAGTGAACAGGCAAAGGTACTTGATGAATTAGCATGCCAAGAAGCTCACAAAACGGCCAGGGGAGGCAGGTAGGTCCTTTCAGCACAAGTCTGATCTGAAAAGATCAATGTGGTGGCTACTGCAGCCGCTGGGACACTGACCATCTCTGGGCTCCTGCCTTCTGACTTCCGGTCGTCCCCTTTGTATACAGCAGCCTGCCACCAGGCCACTGGCCATCTGGAGTACCTGGAAGGACAGGGCCATCTGATCTCATCACTCACCGGTAGCCTCTTCCATCAAGAGGCATGGGAATGTGATGGGCACAGCCAGGCAGCCAGAAAGGCAGGATCACTTCTGTATGGCCTAACTACAATGCCAAAGGTGAGAATCGGAGTCTGTCCACAGCTTAACTTCAAGTTCTTGACTTGATTTCCACTGTAGAGTCGCAAAAGGCACAGGGTACTGCCACATTTTACGGACAATATAGCTCCATATGAAGATGAGCTTGCTATTTTAAAGTTTAATTCCTTTGCTGTTGACGTATTCCTTGTGCATGGTACTATGTATCATTGGGACATTTTCCATACAGGGATGCAGTGTATTTCACTCATATTCCCCTGCACCCTAGAGGTCTCCCCTTTCCAACCCCTCCCCAAACTCATTAATCACTTCCCCATCCCCTAGATAACTCTACAGACACAATTTTATGTAACCCTACAGAATCTAGAAACCACAAGGGGGAGAAGATGCAATCTTTGCCATTCTGACCTCATTGGTTTCATTTAATGTGATTGCCTACAGTTGTATCCACTTTTCCTACAAGCGGCATAAATTCATTCTGAACTCCATGCATGTACACACAAGTCACATGTTTCTTCGTCCATTCCTCTGCTATTGGACACCTAGGTTGCTTCCGCTCCCGGCTGCTGTGAAGAGTGCCATGAAAGCTACCAATGTGCCTGCCACCTCTGCTGTGGACACTCGGACTCCTGAGGGGAAGCACCCTCAGGTCCCGTCATAGGCCTGGTCTAGATTTCCTGAAGAACTCCCATTCTGACTTTTAGAGTGGTTAGGTTGCTTCACATCTCCACAAGCAGAGTGCAAAAATTCCAATGGGTGAATGGATCTCTGAAAATGACAGGCAGTCAGCAACTTAGACTATTCAGGGTGGAACACACAGTTTACCAGTGAGTGAGTGCAGGTGGTGGAACTTTGGCTGGGGTGTTCCATGTCTTCTTCCGGCCCCAAGTTCCTGGAGCACCTGATGAGTGTTCTTTAACATTTCACACGTCCCTGCTCTGCCTTGCTGGTTTCCAGTTCGTGAGTGGGGGAAGCTGTAGTCGCTGAGCGAACGCACTGGACACCTGCTTCCTTGGAGCTTGGAGAGCTGCTGGCTGCAATATGCTGAGCGCCTTTCTGTGGGACGGGAATGGTCAACCTTCTGAACTTGAACTCTGAATAACCCACAGCAAGGAGAACCGCAGCAGGGAAATCCATCCAAAGTCACTCCTGAAAATGAAACAGGGCTTTAGGAGCAGAGAAAACAGAACAGTCATTTTGATACAGTGGAACAGCCAAGATAAATTGTGCACTCTCTCCTCCGTGAACAGTGAACTTTCAATGTGCTCTTCAAGGCAGAGACTTTGGGCTTCTGATTTTGCTTTAGTGGCCTGGAAATAAAGCCAGACATAGTTCTAGCTGTCACACTATCTACAACATACTAGTACTTGAAATAAAGGTAGGTTAGCATCCCTCACACATTCTAGTAAAACAGGCCTGTCTTTTTTCAGACTCCGAGGCTTTGCTTCCTTAACATTTAAACGCTGCTCGGACAGGAACTTTTATTGGCTCCTACCAGAACAATCTGTTTTTGAATCAATTTCCTGGCTTGCATTATAAATTTTGTGGATTTCTGCACACGTAATTTGAGAGAAGCAAGCTTTAATTAAGTCAGTTGACCCAAGAAATTGGACCGGTTCAAAGGGAAATGGTCCACCCCCTCTGTCAAGTCACCGGCTGTGCTGTGAGCTTTCTGCCCTGTGGGTTGTCATCCTGGGCCTGGAGGCAGGTTCCACAAAGATAGCACAGACCGAAATGGGCTATGCTTTTGCTTGTTTCCCACACTGGAATTTTGTTCAAAGCAGAACAAGACACATTATAACACGTTCATGATCAGTGTAGAAGGTCATAACAAGGCACACCCTACTGCTCTCTTAATACACATATCTTTCTTGTCTTTCTGTTTGTGTTTGTGTGTGTGTGTCTGTGCGTGAGTGTTTTGTGTTTTTGAGCTGTGGACACAGCAATTCAACTCTCTCTCTCTTTTTTTTTTTTTTGGGTTTTTTTTCGAGACAGGGTTTTTCTGTGGCTTTGGAGCCTGTCCTGGAACTAGCTCTGTAGACCAGGCTGGTCTCGAACTCACAGAGATCAGCCTGCCTCTGCCTCCCGAGTGAATGAATATAATAATCAAGAGAGTAGAAGTTACTTTAGAAACTCCCTGGACCCTGAATGTCCCTGCAAAATATAAGCCATGTTTTACTTCTTTCTTTCTCTCTCTCTCTCTCTCTCTCTCTCTCTCTCTTTCTTTTTTCTTTCTTTCATTCTTTCTTTCCTTCCTTCTTTCTTTTTTCTTTTTCTTTCTTTCTTTCTCTTTTGTTGATGTTTAAGTCATTTAAGTCATGTTTTCTCTGTATTATGCCTATAAGGAAGATTCCTAAGCATTAAGCTATGGAAGCAGAAGGCATGTATAGTCATCTAGGGAACGAATGCTGGAAAGGAAGATTTTAATTTTTATTGTTGTTCCTTTGAAAATATAATAGCCACATTAAATTGCTACCAGAAGCACAAATATGCATCAGATTAGCATCTCTTTTAGTATCTAATATCATGAATGTTCATGTGTATCTGTGCAGTCAGAATTTTCAAAATTTACAAATTACAAAAATTAAGTGTTATCAGTCAGAAATAACATTACTAATAATAACAGTAAACAGTTCAAAACAGTTTAGCATTGCTTGCTGAGTTGAAATCCCTGTCACCTCATCTGTGGGGGCTCCATGTTTTAACCATCTCAATGTTCGATTTAAATATTAGAAAATAATTAAACCATGCAAACACTGATAGAATTTTATTTTCTATCAAAAATGCAAATATTTCTATTTTATACACTTTAGCCTATGTAAAACTGGGTATTTAAACCATAAATATTGCAAAATTTATTGTTTTAATATTTGAAAGTCAGTATCTCTTTCAGAGTAAGAATCTTGTGTAGGGGTACATTATTTGTATTTTGATAAACCAGTCTTGCCTGAAGACCAGAGGCAAAGCTAAAGCCCTTAGAGGTCAGACAATGGTGACATACACCCTTAGTCCCAGGATTTGGGAGACAGAGTCAGATGGATTTGAGTTCAAGGCCACCCTGGGCTGTACAAAAATCAATGCAGAAACAAATCCAGGTGAGGGAATATAAAATGGGAGGAGAGAGAGGCTTAGTCAGTAATCTATGCCCTTTTTTCAAACAAACCCAAACCAAAACAAAAGGCTTTTACAGGGCTGAGAAGGTCATGTTTGCCACCAACCAAGAAGGTCGAAGGGAGAAGGCCTTGGAGTGCTCTGTTACTCTGTCCATGTCCGCACAGAATCAATAAGGTTGTTCTGGGAAGTTTATCCCATCTTTCTTATGTGCGAGGGTGTCTGTGCACAGGTGTGTAGGTGCTAGTGGAGTCCAGAAGAGGCTGTCAGGTCCCATAGGGCTAGAGTTAGAGGCAGGTGTGAGTCACCTGCTGTGGGTGCTGAGACTCTAACCAGGTCCTCTGAAAGAGCAGTACATGTTCAGCACACACATGGACTCCATGTGTACTGTGAAGATGCTTGATTCTAACTTGGAGTGAATTAGCTTTCGTCAAGAAAAGATGGCTGCCCCTTCAAATAAGCACATCATAACACAAACCCACTTTGTTCTGAATAAAGGGCATAGCCTACTGATCCTACTGCTTTTCTTAAGTTACTCACAAGTGCCCAGGAATTTAAGAGCTGCCCAATGACTAGACTGCTATAAAACCATAATTACTGGAGAAAAAGTAGCAGAGTATTATGCAAATGAATAATTTTAATGCAGAAGAAGACCTTTACTGTATTTGCATACTTCCTTTCTTGCAGTAAGAATGGCTTGACCTCCATTCTTTCATAATTTTCAGTACAACACCTGCTTCTAACCATAGTCATCATACTGTGTTGTCTTCTGAACCAAATTACTTCTATTTAACAGAAAATTTGTATCCTCTGCCCAATAGTTCCCAAGAACTCTCCAAATTTTCAACCCCAGTCCTAGCCTCTGGTAGCCATTTGCTTCCCATCCCCCCATTAAAATGACATTTTAGATTTCACACATGAGACGATACCACAATGTTTGGTTTGTTGTGCTTGGTTTGTTTCACTTAACAAAATGTCCTATGCTTATCCACATTGTAGTAAAGACTCTTTTGTCTTAAAGGTGAAATAATGTTTCATCATGAATCTTTTTATTTTTTGAAAATGACTTTCTACATGAGTAATCTCTAAGCAAGTGTTTCAAAGGCTTCAATTATACATCCCTACACTATGCTTTTCTAAAAGTTTCTCTTTTGATAACCTTATATGTAAACATACTGTATTTTGATCACATATACTCTCCACTTCTCTCCAGCTCCTTTAGGGTCTCCTTTCACTTCTCCCTCACTATGTATTCTGTCTCCTTGTCCTCCTCTCTAAACATAAAACTCACTGAGTCCAATTAACATGCTGCCATATGTGTTTGGGTGGAGGGTTGTGCACTGGGGCAAGGGCAACATACAAGAGGCCACATCATCAGACAAAACTGACTCTTCCTCCCCCAACATCTCCTCAACTAGTAGGGAGGCCTTGGGACTCCTTCCCTGACCCATGCTGGAATCCTGGTTACTTTAATCTAGTAGAGCCTGCCATGGCTGCTGAGAGTTCATGAACGCAACTTTCCTGTCATAGCTGGAAGACACCAATTTAGAGCTGTCTTCCCAGCGCTCTGGCTTTTACAAGCTTTCTGCTTCTACTTTCCTGATGTTCCCTGTGCCTTGAGGATGGGGTGTGACATAGATATCCCTTTTGGGGATGAGCACTGTTGTATTAGGAAGAGCAGCAGGCTGCATCCTGCCTGGCTCATGGCTGCCTGTCTAGCTTATATCTGAAATATTACACAGAAACTGTATTCATTTAAACACTGCCTGGCCCATTATTTCTAGCTTCTTATTGGCTAACTCTCACATATTAGTTTAACCCATTTCTAATAATCTGTATTGCCACTTAACTGTGACTTACTGGCATGAATCTAACCAGTGTCCTTCTCGGAGAGGAGGGCCATGGCATCTGACACACTGCCTTCTTCCTCCCAGAATTCTGTTCTGTCTACCACACCCATCTAAGGGCTGCCCTATCAAAAGGCCAAGGCAGTTTTCTTTATTCAACCAATGAAAGCAACACATAGAAAAATGACCCTACTACACCATTTCCCCTATTCTGTTTAAACAAAAAAAAGAAAGGTTTCACTTTAACATAGTAAAATTACATATAACAAAACAATCATCAAGCAAGAATTGCAATTACAATACTTATATCTACTTTATCTTTATCACAACAATGGAAAACTATAACTATCTATTTATTCTTCAGCTCCATCAAAGACTTCAGAAAGATATAATATTACCTAAATAAACAGGAAGTACATTGTAAGCAACTTCCAAAACTCTAGAAATGACAGAGACATCTGGCTGCCTGGACAGGCACACAAAGTTCTTTTGTACTGTTGGGACATCCATCTTCAGCCTACAGGCCCATAGTATCCAGCAGACATTTCCATGAAGCAGGAAATTTCAAAGACAGTTCAGTCACTTTCTTTTATATCCTGCAGAATGTCTCTTTCATGAATTGAGAACCCCAAAGGATCATCTCACTTTTAGGCAAGTTCAGCAGTCCTCTCTCTGTGGGTTCTTCGTGTCCAGTTTATGCAACAGTCCAGGCAAGAGCAGTTTTTTGCCCAAATGGCTAACCAACTCTGTAAGGAGCCTCTTCAATGCCCATCCTCCTCTTGAAGTAGCTGGTGCTGCCAGGAGCAGATGTGTCTCATTGTCATGAAAAGCCCTAAGTTATTAAAACATTTTAAATGCCAAATTCTGTAGTCTTTGAAAGATATGAAGAATGCCTATCTAACTGAAATATATCTCTATATATCTAGAAAATCTAACTAACATGACTACAAGCTTGACTACTATTGATGATTATCCAATAACAACCTGTATTTCCTAATTATACATTATATTTTTAAATGAACTACACAATCACAATACCTTAATCAAGATCAGAAATACATATACATATAACAAAATTGACCTGAAATTTCTATCAATAAGGCAAAATTTATACCAATGCAAATTATTCATATCTATATCATGTCCCCCTTTAAATGTAAAAGAACATTTATAAACAATATTTGGGAATATGGACGTAGTTATTTCTCTCCAAATCGCTTCGTGCTGTATGGGGGCACTGTTAATCAGGTCTTTTATGATATATCCTGTTTGCTAGGTTCCTCTCAATCAGCAGTTGAGCAAAATAATTTTTGAGGGTATTCACAGTAACCTTTCAGGAGGGTGTGGCCTATCATATCATATTGGTCTAAATACAATCCATAGGGTCTCATCATCTTTGAAAACAAAAGAAGAACCTCTTTTCCAAAGCATCATATCCTTAGACCCAAATTCTGAAGTCAAGATAGCTTTATAATATACATGTTGGATTAGCTTATCAGACCAGATAATGAAATGTCTCTCTGTAGTTAGCTCCTTCACAGTCAAAAAATTCAAAGAAAATACACAGAATCCAGGCTCTCTGTGAATTTTCCATTTTTACGTGGCTTATTTTTCTTTACTTCTTTTAATTTATGACTATCTGTACTCTGTCTCTTTAAAGACTTTACCCCTTTTTAAGGCATTAACTTTATTCTCTATATTCTTTTTCTTCTCTCTCCCAAGCCTACGTATGTCTAACTAACACTATGACCCATTTAGAGGTCTTTTATGTCTGAATCTGTCTTATTGTGAATCTGTAATTCTTTACTATCCAGGAGTACTTCTTAAAATGCTAAGCACTTCTTAAAAACTTAAGTTGCACCATGTAGAGGTAATACGGTACTGCCTGTTTCCTGCCCAGTCTAAACCTTAACTGTGCTGTTATTATAATTATGATAGCTCCTGCCTGAGATCAGCACAGTTTGGCAAGGTAGAGCTGCTCCTGCCTCAGAGCCATTTGGTGCTCTTGAGCCATGCGCAGTTCCAGGCACACAACGGTTCACATTGCCATCAAGCAAGCTATAGCATTTTACTCACAAAATCCCATTCAAATTCTTTGTCTCCCACAGGAGCCAGAAGTTGCACTGGCAGCACAGCCCAGAAACTGGTATTTCAAAACCACCACTTTCTAGTAGACCTGATCCTGCTGCCTACTCAGGCAGGAAGAGCTGAGCCACGGGCATGGTCTCAGCTACTTTATTCCCAACCCTGAGTGGGCACACAAACATCTGAGCCCACGAATGCTCCATTGCTGGAGATTGCACCAGCGGCAGGGCCCAGGAAGCCTTGTTTTAAAATGGCAAGGCTTTTTTTTCTGCTGCTATTGCTGAATTAGGAAATCTCTCTATGGCACGTTACTCACAAACAGCAAAAAGCTGTGTTAAACTCTGTTTTGTGTGTGTGTGTGTGTGTGTCTGTGTGTGTGTGTGTGTGTGTGTCTAGAATTCCTTTTTAAGCCCTCTTAGGTTTTATGTGGAGTTAGTTACCATGTTGGAGCACCAATCTGTAGTATGAGAAGCAGGCCCCTTGTTCTGCCCCGCTAGAGCACTCCACAGTTGTTTATTCTCTGCATTTTGGCCATTTGTAGTTTGACTTCTATCCACTGCCAAATAATAATCATAATCATAATCATAATAATAAACAAATGAAAAATAAATAAACGCTCTCTGAAGAGGACTAAGTGATGTTCCCATTTATGGGTCTAGGGATAAATAATTTAGAAGGCAGTTGATGTTGTATCTATTTAGCAAAAGACTAGTAGTTGGTTCTCCTCTTGGGTCTGTGAACTCTCTGATCATGGGTTCCTGATCAGGTCACAATACCAGGCCTAAGTGCCCTCTTGTTGAGTGGCCTTCAGTACAAACGGAGAGTCACTAGTTATCCCTCAAACACTTGTGTCATGACTGCATCAATGCGCACATCTTTCCAGGCACGACATTGCTATAGCCCCCAAAGTCCATAGATTCCTGTCTACTTACCTACTCAGTTCTGGTACTATGAGAGCTAGCCAATAGAAGAAGGCTTCCTGAGCAGTACCAACTCAATTTCTCTGCATGACAGAAGTGTGTGGTATCCTCAGTAACAGGGTCCTATCGTCAAGTTCTGGAAGCCAACTAAGAACAATAGCAATAGCTTGCTCTCTTCAAGAGTCATCGGTTATATTATGTCAGTATAGATTTCCATTTCTAAACTGTTTTCTGTGCTAAGCATTGTGTTTCTTGACAAACCAGTCCCCGTAGGTGAAATAGTCATTCTGGTTAACTCTGAGTGAGTCACCATTCCAGTGTGACTTTGCAAGGACAAACAGGTTCAGTGCTTTTCAGGCTAAAAAGACCTAGTTACAGCCAACTGGGGAGTTCCTTGGCCCCCAACAAAAGCCAATGATCCTTCCAGTGGCTTCTTGCTTCAGAACAGAGGTTTCCTGAGCATTCACCAAGGCGTTCTTAGCCTTTTAGTTATCCCCATGTCTGGGCTGTTGGGCCAGCACACAGAGGCCCTTCCCGCCCAGAGTTTCCAGGAATTAACTAGCATCTATAGGCCAGATGTGTCAATTCAAAGTGTTGGAAACATGCAAAATGCCTAACATGGATCTGAGAAGAAATTACCAGGAGCGCCACTATGTCCTCACCTTAACTCTAAAGGAACCAAGGGGCCAAAGGAGAGAAGGAAACTCAATGATAAATTGAAACATTTTAAATGGAATGAAATTTGAATGACACTTTAAAACTTGTAGAATGTCCCAAAGGCCCCTGTAGAAGCACATGCACAGCATCAATGCATACATTGCAGTGAAGAAAGACTTAAAATCTGTGGTCTAAGGATCTAGACCACAAAATCAGACAAGTAATATAAAGTTCAATAAAGGAGAAGACACAGAAGAAGATGATGATGATGATGATGATGATGAAAACAATGAGAAGGAGGAGGAGAAGCCCAAAATTAAAAACACCTGAGTACAGAAATTAACACAATAAGAAATAATAACAAAAGAGAAATTAATGATGATGACAATGATGGGCAATGCAAAATCTCTCTGAATCATTCCCTTGACCAGACAAGGGACTTAGAGCTACCCAAAGACCACTGACAGCTCTGCAATACAGAGCTAATTCAATCAAAAATGGGTAAGGAGTTGCATATGTATTTCTGTATTTGCAATATACATGTGTGTTCACCAAACATAAGGAGGAGTGTGCTTCGGCTGCTTGTGCGCAAACGGAAATGAAAAGGCGCTTGGTTCTTTGCTGGTGGTGCTGTGGGTATAATGGAAAAGTTACCACACAGTGTGCTGATGAGAAATCTGAGCCCTGTCGCCCCACATATAGGTTGTAAAGTGTTCCAGCCCTTTTGAAAATGGAAGGCAGATTTCTATAACAGTGACCTTAGGAGCAGTTTTACCTCTTGGAGCTAAGTACAGTCTAAAACCATGTATTCATAACAACAATATTCCTGTTTTAGCCTTTGTTCTGTTCCTGTGATAAACGATTTGGCCAAAAGCAAATTGGGGAAGGAAAGGGTTCATTTGGCTTCCAGTTCCAGGTCACAGTCCATCACTGAAGGAATTTAAGACAGTACCTGAATGCAGGTTCTTGGAGGCAGGAACTGAAACGGAGGCCATGGAGGAGTGCCATTCACTGGCTTGCTTGCTGTGGCTTTCTTCTACAATTTAGGATCATCTGCCCATGGATGACACTGATCACAATGGCTGATCTTCTCTACATTCATTATCGATCAAGAGAACGCCTTTACAGACTTGCCTATTGGCAAACCTGAAGTAAGCGTTTTCTCAAGAGGTTTTCTCTTTCCAGCTAGCTCTAGCTAGTGTCAAGTTGGTAAAATTTAACTAACTTAGTCCCTAAATTGATAAGACAAGTGAGGGTCATGAAATATTAATCATAAGTAAAAGAATGAGGGTTCAAAATACGTTCATTATACGGGACCTTGAAATGATTACGCTAAGTGAAAAAAGACACAATTCCATTCATATGAGAAAACAGCCTCCATAAAAGAATGACTTGGACCAGGTTTGACTGTACCCATGTCTAAGAGGGCATCAGAACATCTGGTAGGTGGGTCAGCACTGTTCGGGACACTTGGCTGGGTACAAACCTGTGAATCAGTCAGTAAACAGCATCCCTCCATGACTTCTGCTTTGAGCTTCTGCATTTGCTGTCCTCAATGATGGATTGTGACTTGGCAGTATAAGATGAAATGGGCCATTTGGGTCCCAAGTGGCTTTGGGTCATGGTGTTCATCACAGTAACAGAAAGCAAAGTGGGACATGTATACTATTCTCAGCATTTCTACTCTAGATATAAGCTACTAAGAATGTGTAAAAACATGAGCAAGAGGCACACGCAAGAGTGTGCATGGAGTATTACTCATAAGAACTCAAGCTTCGCTTTAGGTCATTAGATGGGCATGTTGTGTTATATTCATGTAAAAGAAAGAACGACCTCATTGGAATGAAGGAATCACAAATATACAAGTGAAAAAAAGACATCTTCAAAAGACTGTCACAGAGTCTCTTCATTTGCACCAAGCACCATTGTGGGAGAATGCCGATGGTTGCATGAATTCTTTCTTCCCCTCATATATTATGTCCCTAACATAGTTTCCCCTCCTTCCTTTCTTCTTAGTCATACCCTTCTCACCTATCTTCACCCGAGATCCACATATCCTCTGTTTCCCTTCAGAAACAAGCAGGTCTTCCAGGGATATCAAATGTGGCATATCAAGTTACAATAAGACTAGTCACTTACCCTCATATCAAAGCTGAACCAGGCAACCCAGTGGAAGGAAAGGAAAGGAAAGCAAGTAAAGAGTCAGAGACAGCCCCTGCTCCCACTTTTAGCAGTCTACAAGACAGCAAGCTACATAACCATAACACATATGCAGAGGACCTGAATCGGAGTCACCCAGACTCCCTGATTGCGGCTTCAGTCTCTGTGAGCCCTCATGGACCTGGTTAGTTGATTCTATAGGCCATGTTCTTGTGGTGTCCTCCAACCTCTGGCTCCTGTGATCCTTCCTCCTCCTCCTCCTCTTCCTTGGGATTCCCTGAAATCCACCTAATGTTTGGCTGTGGGTCTCCACATTTGCTCCTGTACAGCAGAATGGAGCCTCTTTGATGAGATTATAACAGGCTCTGGTATTTGAGAAGAGTAGAGTACCATTAGGAGTCATTTCATTGATATTTTTTTCCAGTCACGTTTGGTTCCATTCTAGGTCTCTGGACTATCTAGCCTCTGGCTCTTGGCCATCCAGACACTATCAGGCATGGGCTCGCTCTCACCCTTGCATGGCGTGGGTCTCACATTAAGCTGGTCATCTGTTGGTCACTCCCATGAGCAGGGCATCCCATTTACTCCAGCACATTTTGCAGGCAGGGAAAGTCGTAGGTCGAAGACTTTGTGACTGAGTTGGTGTCCCAGTCCCACACTGGAAACCTTGCCTGACTACAGAAGATTGCCTGCTCAGGCTCCGTACCCCCATTACTATGAGTTTTCTTTAGTATCACTCTCATAGATTCCAGGGAGTTTCCCTTAAAAGATTTCTACCTAACCCCCAAAATGCACCCCAATTCCAGTCATCTCTCCCAGTTCTCTGCCTCCATTAGCCCCCCTGCCCTCTACATACCTAATCTCTACCGATCGCATCTCCACCCACTCTCAGTTCATCAGTAAAATCTACTCCAGTGTGCACTCCTACCAGCAATGCAGGCATGTTCCCCTTACCCCACATCCTATTCTGCATAAGCTGTCATCAGTGTTTTTGATCTTGGCCATTCTGACAGTTGTAAGATGGAATCTCAGAGTTGTTTTGATTTGCATTTCTCTGATGGTTAAGGATGTTGAGCAATTCCTTAAGTGTCTTTCAACCCTTTGAGTCTGTTGAGAGTTCTCTGTTTAGGATTATACCCCATTTTTTAAATTGAATTTTTTGTTCACTTGATGCCGAGTTTCTTGAGTTCTCTGTATAATTTGGAGCTTAGTCCTGTGTCTGATGTGGGGTTGGTGAAGATCTTTTCCCATTCTGTAGGCTGCCATTTTGTCTTGTTGACTATGTCCTTTGCTTTATAGAAGTTTCTCAGTTTCAGGAGGTCCCATTTATTAATTATTGCTGTCAGTGTCTTGCTATTGTGATTATATTTAGAAAGTGGTCTCCTGTACCAATACTTTCAAGGCTACTACCCACTTTCTCTTCTATGAGGTTCAATGTGGTTGGTTTTATGTTGAGGTTTTTTATCCATTTGGACTTGAGTTTTGTGCATGGTATTAGATATGGATCTATTTTCATTCTTCTATATGTTGATATTCAGTTATGCCAGCACTGTTTGGTGCTGGTACCACAGTTTCTTTGTCCATTCTTTGGTTGAGAGACATATAGGTTGTTTCCAGTTTCTGGCTATTATGAATAAAGCTGTTATGAACATCATTGATCATGTATCCTTATGATAATAGGATTGAGAATCCATTGGGCATATACCCAGGAGTGGTATAGCTGAGTCCTGAGGTAGATTGATTCCCAATTTTCTGAGAAACTGCCATATTGATTTCCAAAGTGACTGTATACTTTTCACTCACTCCCATCAGCAATGGAGAAATGTTCCTCTTGCTCCACATCCTCCCTTGCATGAAGTGTCACTTGTGTTTTTATCTTAGCCGTTCTGACAGGTGTAAGATAAAATCTCAGAGTTGTTTTAATTCGCTTTGCTCTGATGGCTAAGGATGTTGAACATTTCTTTGAAGTGCTTCTTGACCATTGGAGATTCTCTTTTTAGATCTGTACCCTATTTTTAAAATTAGATTATTTAGCTTGTTGATATCTAGTTTCTTGAGTTCTTTATATACTTTGCATATTAGTCTCTATCAGATGTGGAGTTGGTAAAGATCTTTTCCCATTCTCTGCATTACCTTCTTGTCCTATTGACAGCATCCTTTGCCTTACAGAAGCTTTTCAGTTTTACGAGGTCCCATTTTATTAATTGCTGATCTTAGTGCCTGAGCTATTGGTAGTCTGTTCAGGAAGTTGTCTCCTGTACCAGTGTGTTCAAAGCTATTCCTCACTTTTTCTTCTATCAGGTTCAGTATGTCTGGTTTTATGTTGAGGTGTTTGATCTACTTGGAATAGAGTTTTGTGCAGGGTAATAGATATGGGTTTATTTGCGTCTTTTATGTGTGGACATCGAGTTAAACCAGCACCATTCATTGAAGATGATTTATTTTTCCATTGTATATTTCTTTGTTCTTTATCAAAAATCAGGTGTTCATAGGTATGTGGATTGACTTTTGGGTCTTTGGTTTGATTATATTGAATAGCCTGTCTGTTTTTGCGCCAATACCGTATGGTTTTTGTTTTTGTTTATTTCTGTTTTTAACTTTTATTGATTCTTTGTGGATTTCACATCATATATTTTGATCCCATTTTTCTCCCTGTACCCTTGCATCTGCCCTTACAACCTCTCCCCACAACAAAACCAAATTTAAAAGAAAAACCAAAAACCAAACAAAACAAAGAAACCAGAGAGAAAGGGGGAGAGGGGAAAGGAAGGGATGGAGGAAGAGGAGAGAGAGAGAGAGAGAGAGAGAGAGAGAGAGAGAGAGAGAGAGAGAGAGAGAGAATCGTGTAGTGAAAGCTGTAGTCTGGCCAAATGAGTCCTCTCAGTACCACTTTCATTGTGTCCTATAGGTTTGGATATGTTGTATATTCATTTTCTTTAAATTCTAAAACATCTTTAATTTCTTTATTTCTTTTCTGACTCAATTTTTATTCAATAGAGAGCTGTTCAGTTTCCATGAGTTGGCAGGCTTTCTGTTGCTTCTGTTGTTGAAATCTGGCTTCAGTCTGTGGTGATCTGATGGATACAGGTGGTCATTTCCATTTTCTTATATCTATTGAGACTTGCTTTGTAACCAAGTGTGTGGTCAGTTTTGGAGAAAGTTCCATGAGGTGCTGATAAAATGTTCTGTAGATATCAGTTAGGTCTGATTGGTTAATAATGTCTGTTAGCTCCAATATTTCTGTTTAGTTTTTGTTTAGATGACCTATCCCTTGGTGAGAGTAGGGTACTAAGGTCTTCCACTATAGTGTGTGAGGGTTGATGTGTGATTTAAGCTTAAGTAATGTTTCTTTTACAAATGTGGGTGTCCTTGCATTTGGGGCATAGATGTTCAGAACTGAAATGTCATCTTGGTGGATTTTCCCATTGATGAGTATGAAATGTTCTTCCCCATCTCTTTGAAATAATTTTGGCTTTAAGTCTACTTTGTTAGATATTAGAATAGCTATACCAGTTTGCTTCTTGGGTTCTTTTGCTTGGAAAATCTTATGCCAACACTGTACTCTGAGGTAAAGTCTGTTTTGATGTTGAGATATGTTCCTTTTATGTGGCAGGAGGATGGATCCTATTTTCATATCCATTCTGTTAACCTGTTTATTTTTATTGGAGAATTGATTTCATTAATATTGTGAGATATTAATGATCAATGATTGTTAATACCTCTTATTTGGTTGTTGTTGTTGGTAGTGGTGGTAGTAGTTGTAGTTATAGTGTGTGTGTGTGTGTGTGTGTGTGTGTATGTGTGTTTCCCTTCATTTGGTTTTTCTGGTGTGAGATTATTTATTTCCTGTGTTTTCATGAGTGTTGTTATTCTCCTTGGGTTGGAGTTTTTATTCTAGTACTTTCTACAGGGGTGAATTTGTGGATAGATATTGCTTAAGTTTGACTTTGTCATGGAATTTTTTTTTCTCCATCTATGGTGCTTGAAAGTTTTGCTTGGAAGAGTGGTCTGGACTGGCATCTGTGGTCTCTGAGAGTCTGAAGCACATCTGTCCAAGACCTTCTAGCTTTTAAAGTCTCTGCTGAGAAATCAAGTGTGATTTTACTAGGTTGGCCTTTATATGTTGGCCCTTTTTCCTTTCAGCTTTTAATATTCCTTCTTTGTTCTGTATGTTTAATGTTATGATTATTATGTGCCAAAGGGACTTCCTTTTCTCGTGCTGTCTATTTGGTGTTCTGTAAGCTTCTTGTATCTGTATAGGCATGTCCTTCTTTAGGTTGGGAAAAATTTCTTTTACTACTTTGTTGAAAATATTTCTGAGCCTTTGAGCAGATATTTTTCTCCTTCTATTCCTATTATTCTTAGAATTGGTCTTAGTGTCCTCAATTTCCTGGAAATTTTGTGTTAAGAATTTTTAGATATAACATTTTCTTTGACTGTGTATCTATTTCTCCTATCATATGTTCAAAACCCTGGGCTCTCTCTTTTATTTCTTGCATTCCGAAGGTAATGCTTGTGTCTTTAGTTCCCATTCACTAACCTAGATTTTCTGTTTCCAGAATTCCCTAAATTTGTGTGTGTGTGTGTGTGTGTGTGTGTGTGTGTGTGTGTGTGTGAGTTTACTACCTCTATTTCCATTTTCAGGTCTTGAACAGCTTTATTCATTTACTTCAACTCTTTGTTTCTTCCTGGTTTTCTTTAAGGGGTTTATTTATTTCCAATTTTTGTTTGTCTTTTCCTAGATTTCTTTAAGGGATTTATTTGTTTCCTCTTTATGGACCTCAACCATTTTCATAAAGTTGGACTGAAGGTTATTTTCTTGTGCTTGGACTATGTTGGAATAGTCAGGGCTTGCTGTAGTGAAACAGTTGGGTTCTGGTGGTGACAGATTGCCCTGTGTTGTTGACTTAGTTCTTACACTGGTGTCTAGGCATCTGGGTTTGGGGTCTTTAGAGGTCTGTATGCCAATTTCTGAGTTTGTCTTTGTTGGATGGATGTTTTGTTCCTTGTTTCTTCTGTGGTCTTCTGGTCTTTGTGGTCTGAAGTTTTGGCAGCTGATGTGACCTCTGTTGTAGCAGGGAATCTCAGTTCCTGCTGGGGCTGTACTTATGGTGGCTAGCTTGCCCTTTGGTTCAGCAGGGTGTTTCTGCCTCAGTTGGAGGATGGGATAAGGTGAAGAGGAGGGGAGTGGGGATATTGGGGGGCAGAAGGAGAATGAAGGAGGTCTGTAGGTAGGCCACCTCTCTGGAGGTCTGGTGTCTGGGGTTGCCTCTATTTCAGCAGTGTGTCTCTGCTTGAGTTCACTGATCTGTTCTTCTGACTGGTGTGGCTTATTTTTCTGACTGGCATTGCCTGCACCTGATCACAGATATCATCTGGGACAGCGACCCAGGGAGAGTTCTTTACCATGAAGAGCCATTTGCCCTGGGTCTGTGGGCTGAGTCCTTCGAATCTGCAGCTGAGCAAGACTAAAAAAACTAGGGCTCAGTGGCATCATCCCTACACACAAGTCTTCCTTGACACATTATCCTCATGTGACATTTTGCCATCCCATGAGCTCTACCTCTGTGGTGGCCTGTTCCATATTTATGATGATGTAGTTGTGTGTTGGAATCCCTCCCAAGGGCAGTGCCTATGCCTAATCCATTCTGTTCTCCCAAGGCCAACCACATAGACACATGAGATAAACTCCGTAAAAGTCAGTGATTGAAAGGAGGTCACTTTTCAGTTCATAGATTACTCTGGTTTCTAGTTGGGAACAAACAGGCATGAATCATTGCCAGCTACAGAGAGTAGTATTTATTCAAAGATTTGGGATATGTCTGCGAGTTTGCTTCTGCCTTGAAATGCCCTCGTCTTAGGTTATTGGTTTGTCTGAAGTGGCTAAGAATTCATAAGCAAAATGTACAGAATTAGGAGTTACTTGCAAGCCCAATTAACATGTCCCATTCATTGTTTTTCTAGTTTGTGTCTAGTCTATTTTGGTGAAGTTTTGGTACATGTTGTTTCTTGGGTTTTTTGGAGGTTTTATTTGTAGAACTCTAATATTTGGGGTGGTCTGTTTTCTTGTTTCTAGGCATTCCCAAGGGATCGTCCAGGCAGAAATATAGAAAAAACAAAAAGCACATTTTGGTTGTGAGTTATGAAACATTACAGGAATCCTCAGCCTGCAGTCGGAGAACATTCTGTGTTCTTACAGCTAACGTCAAGAAGGCTTTAGCCTGTGAGAGCGTTCAGTTACTGGGGAGGCAAAACGGTGCTTTGGGAGGGTGGGAGACAGGCATCTCCAGGGAAGCTTAGTGTCTCAGTTTCCTTAGACTTTTCTTTATTTGATCAAGATCGATGCAGTCTCTCTAAAGACAGAGCAAATGCTTGCTTCTCACCAGATGGAGAACTCTGATGAAATCAGAGAATTTCTCTGAGTCCCATTTCCTTTTATTTTTGCATCTATAAAATACAAATCATAAAATTAGCCTATGGAACCAGATCTTGGTACGGCCTACCCCATTGACAGCACAGAAGGGGACAGATCTGTGCAGCTGAGGGCAGAGCTGCAGCCGTCACCTTCTCTGTCGCTGTGTGTGTGCTTCCAATTTCAAAGAATAAAATTAGGTACATGAGGAAATTTTGTCTTTCCTTTGTAAGGCCTTCTGCTGAAATAGGCCCAACGGCAATCGACACTTCATAATTCCAGTGGCTGTAAGAACAAAACAGGCTGCCTCTGCTCCTGACTGTTTCTCCTTCACTTCTGTGAAGTCAAAAGGAACATACAGTGATCTGTTTTTTCTCTGTACTGATGATTTAACAGGAGACAGTACAGAAGATAGGGGCCAGATGGGACCATATGAGGGTCCCTAAGTAAAGCATCTAGGAAGAAGAGTCACCCCATGTCTTCTAAAACACCTTGGAATCTTTCTGGGAGCTCTCCCAGGATTCCTGGTTCCCACTTCCCCATGGTCTCTCGTTTTCCCAAACCGTGACATTACATTGCCTTCCTTAAACTGAGGCTCTAAGCCTGTTTTCGCCCCTTAACACAGGGAAGGTCTCTGGGATTCCACAAAAACCAAATCAAAATTAAGGTTTGTCAGTGCTTTTCAGTACTGTCAGATTCTAGACACACACACACACACACACACACACACACACACACACACACACACAGAGAGAGAGAGAGAGAGAGAGAGACAGACAGACAGACAGACAGAGAGGTTTCTTTTTAAAATATTTTAAATGCATATATGTGAGTTTATGTGAATCACATGCACGCAGGAAGTCATGTGTCCAGAGGGTGACAGAGCTCCTGGAACCAGAGTTACAGGTAGTATTGCCTCCTGCCATGGGGGCTGTGAACTAGGTCCTCTGTAAGAGCAACAAGGGCTCTAAACTGTTACGCCATCTCTCCAGCCACCACTCCTACTTTCTACACCCATTTTTTTCCCCAAATGCCAGAAAAGGATCATAGCCTTTCTCCAGCCATGGAAATCCTGAAGTGCATAGTCCCAATCCTTTCTGCCCACCTGCCTCAGCCACTTTCTTCCTCCAAATCTTCTTTGGTCCTTTCCTTCCTAAAATAAAAATAAAAATGCGTACATTTTCTGATCCTGGAACCAACCTCTCACCCTCTTATCCCACATCCTCTACTTCCTGTGTCCCCATCTGAGGTTCTCTGCCTCCTGTCCCAGTTCCTTGGCTCACCTTATGGTCTTGTTGCTATGGCTTGAATCTGGCTGCCTATGTAGTCTCCTGTTTAGAATGGTTGGTCACCAGCTTGTGGCACCATTTTAAAGGCCATGCCGCCTTTAGAGACATGGGACCTGGCTGGTAGAAATAGGTTGACACTTGTGGCCACCCTTCGTTTCAGACTACACTCTCACTTCCTGGTTTACTACCCATGAATAGCTCTGTCATACCCTTCTGTCAGTGAGAACACTGCCAAGGCCCTCCTGTTATAATGGACCAAAATCCCCCCGAAACACCAAGGCCAAACAGACCTTTCTTTCTTTTTGTGTTTGTTATGTATTACGTCATAGCAATACAAAAGTGACTATAACATACCTGGATACTGTCCCCTACTTACCACCCGGCTTTCCTAATCTCTTTAATACCCACGGTGCGTGCAAAGCTCTCTCGTGATTGCATCTTGGGTAAATCAGAACAGATGGGATAAAAAACAATTCAGAGCACACAGACACCGGAGCAAGGCTGCTGGGCAATAGCGTATGAGGCTCTACCTGCTGCTGGTCATAAGGTGAAATTGCTCCAGGCCACTGGGATGCAGGCCAAGTCCTTAGACTTAGGCCTTCTCTAGAAGAAATCATAAAGGAAATCCCGGTGTCACAGCTGATGAAAATTAGAGCTGCTCTGGGCTCCCATGTTGCATTAGGACAGTGGGTTTCAAACCATGGGGACGAGAGCGTGAAAGCAGATTCAGTGGTTGCTGCAATGAGTAGGTGTTACCAAGGGGAAACTCCAGGCAGCTAGTGAGTAGACCAGGAACACCGAGCATGCGCTGTGGCTGAGAATGAGAACAGTAAGAATAAAAAATTCACCTTTTCCCTTCTTGTGCGATGCAAGGAGGAAAATATAGCAAAAGAAAAGAAAGTGGTGTGGACCAGGGACAGAGCAAGGTAAAGAGCAATGGTGTTTGGATGCAGAGATCCACGGGGCAGGGGTGGGGAATCAAAGCACACAGAAAGCAGCAGTATCCTTGGGTGGTCTGTGATGAACCACACTGGAGGAAGAAGGGGCCTGTCTTCCTGTGGTGAACTATACCTGCTGCCTCCACTGTCAGGGTAACAAACTCCCGGAAATGCAGAGCCTCTAGTGCAGAATGAAACTTGGGTGAGCTCACCAGCCTGTGGTTTTGATGCTTAGACGAGGGTCTAAAGGCAATGGCTTCATCAAACTCAGGGCACTACACATGCATTTGACAACTTCTAACCAGGTGACATACGAAATGGTGAAGGGTGGTGGCCTTTGCGGCTAGGGAAAAGTGAGTGCCTGGGCAGGCATGGGAATAGGGAAGGGACCTTGAAATGAACAATTAGTTGAGGATAAGAGGAGAGGAACAGGAGGGAGAGCTGAGGCAGTAGAAGGGAGGGGGACAAGTTAAAGGTGGAAGAGCCTAAAACAATGAGAGATGGTACAAAGGGGAGCCCATAGACAGAAAGCTCTGGGCAGTCTGTGTGGTCGGTGGCAGGGGCTCTTCCGAAGGTCTGAAAAGCTTCATGGACAGTAAGATGTGTTGGCTGCTGGGGAGGAGAACGGCACAGCTCAAAGGGATGCTCAGTGCTCCGTGGAGAGGGACAATGAGAGGACTGGTGGGGCAGAGCTGGGAGAGGAGCAGGTGGCGCCGCCGCCACATGGGCGACAGAGCCCTCCATGTGAAGGATGCGGCTGGGTGGCGTGCAGGGGAGGAGAATGAGTTCACTGGGGCTCCTGGCATGGAAAGCCTTCTTCCCAGAGACCGGCTTTCCAGGACGGAGTCAGCCCTCTCTGGGGTGTAAGTGGCCTACAGCATGCTTCTCCTGATCGCCTTGTTCGCTCATGAAGGATGGAGCCAATTCTTTCATCCCAAGACACAATGGCCATGTTTTAGTCTTTCCAATGACACCCCCTTTGGATAGAAAATCCAAATGAGGTCTTCCTAATTTTTTTCCCTAAAAGTAAAGTATCTGGTTATATGTTCTTGCTTCCCCACACCACAAACTTAAAATGAGTATTACAAACTCATCCAAAGGGTTCTAGGGTTAGACTTTGGAGACATGCCCATGTCGGGCAGTTTTGCAGAGTACAATTCACTAACATTACCCCCACCAGACTATGTGATGACAGCAAAGGAAAGAGCCCCAAGCAGGTTGGAAAGGAAGCAGAGGCCAAGCACAGATGGAAACGTGTTCTAGAAAACAGAAGGCTTAGGAAGCATCCACGCAGTTCAGATGTAAACAACCCAGGACCCAGCAGTCTTCCCTATCCTTGCTCACCTGCAGGCCACAGCTGTATCTCTTGGTCAGAATAGCTTAATAACCTATCTGCTACTGTATCTTGAATGTGTGCTAAAGTGCTGTGAGATAAATCACCAAATTGATATGTTAATAGTATTTGGAGAGGCGCCTTTGGAAAGTGGTTAGAATCACACAAAAACCTGTGAGACCAAGACCCGTGTGATGTTATCAGTGCAAGAAGAGCAGAGGTCAAAGCCAGTACATTGGTTCACTGTTGTCTTGTGATATCCTCTGACATGTCACACTATGGCCAGAAGCCCCCATGAAATGCCAAGCAGATGCAGATGGCATGGTTTTCCTAATCTTCAGAATCATATCCAAATAAACTTCTAGTATTACAGTCTCAGAAATAGAATAAAATATATTGTAGTCTAGCATAATAACTTATTATAATTATTATATATCATTATAACTAATCTCAGTTGTTATGTTATAGCAATAGAAGAGACACTGTACAAGATGGAGGCCTAAGTGACAGATGTGCCCAAGGACCCAGGTCACCTCAGAGAACCTCTGCTTCTTCTAGATCCAGAATTAGAGCTGTTAGGTCGCAAGAAATTCCTTCCCAAAGTCTGGCATTTAGACAAAGGTCAGAACTCCCTCAGGGATTTAAGACGGTGTCAGAGGCCATGGGCATATACATGGGTGACAACTAGTGTTCAACAGGCCAACCTACCAGATAAGTGATTCCCTGTTGGGGAGCCCCACTTGGTCAGGCTATAGGCTCACTGGCTGTAGACAACTGTTGTGTCTGTCTATAATTTCTCTCATGAGTCATTTTATTTCTTCCCCATGTTTTCCCACTGCTTGTGCGTTTATCTTGTGAAAATATTCCATCTACTGGGCACATATATACCTGTGGATGGTCAGGAACATGACTTCCCTCTACACTATATTATTCTGGAAAGTAAAACAAGCTCTCCACATTACAGTGAGAAACTTAGAAGTCTGTTCTCTATTGTTATCCTGGAGAGAGTAATTTGGTCAGATATGTATCCTTCTGGACAGACCACAAACAGAACTTTCACAGATTTTGCTTATGAAATTGCAGGTGTCTGGCCTTGTAGAATCTAAGCCCTTCAGAAGATTTAAGGCAAACTAGGGTGATAGTACAGGTATTTGTCTTTGTTATATCATAGTCCTTCAAGAGATCAATAGCGATCTATGTTATCCTAAACTTCCTTCATTGGCTCCTCCCTCCTCTGACTCAAAATAGCAATTAATACCTTTTTGATCTAAGTATTTGATGTAAGGCTTTAGATTCGGTAGAATCTAAAAGTCCTGAGATTCAGGTGATAAGAAAAGGCTCTTAACCAACTAACCATGTACGGATATTATTAATCACAATTAAGAATGTAAAATAGTACGTGTATTCTTTCCCTTTTTCTTGGATCTGTCAATGGATTACTTTCCTCTCTTTGTAAACTGTAGTGGTCCCTTTAAGAGATGGAAGGAACCTTCACTGCTGCTGCTGAGATCAGCTGCAAATTAGCTGATAAGTTTTGCAACCTATCATCAAAGAATTCCTGTGTCCTTAGGAATTTGCTTTGTAGTTTTTTTAATTACCAATAAGTTGCTAATGAATGTGTGTGTGTGTGTATGTGTGTGTGTGTGTGTGTGTGTGTGTGTGTGAATTTGGAAAAGCAGAAGCAACAAGAATGTAGAAGAAATTAAAATGGAGAAGAATAAGGAATGAGAGAGTGAAGAATGTAGGCAAATAAAGAATGAAGAGGAAAAATAGGATTGGAACAAAGAATTCAAACAGAGACTTGAAACCAAAGATTTAGAATTACAGAATTGGAACTACAAAATTAGAAGGTAGAGAATTATAAACAAATTGGACAAGAGAATTAGAATTAAAGAGGAAATAAAGAAAATGACCCTCAGATCAAGTGAGTGAAATTACTGTAGAAATCTTTTATTTTCCCCACTCCCGAGAAGCATTTCTGTTCTCTGGAACTCTGGAAAGGGGCTGGGAACTGGTCTTTCGGTCCTTACAAGAAGGTGGTTCCTACGTGCTAAGAGGAGTCATTTCCCTGACCTCCCATTAACTTATGCCTGTGGTGCAAATTAGTATATCTAGGTCTATGCTAACCTCCAGGCTCCCTCAGTTCCTACCTGTTACAGCAGCATCCTGGCTCTCATGCCTGCTCCCTAATCTAAATTCTCCAGCCCATGAGCTCCACTCCCCTTCTGCCATTACTAAATAACTCAGTCATTTTGGCTACGTGTGTTTTGTTATTCTCTTGGTTCTCTTTTCCCTATTGCTCTTCGTTGCCACCATCTCTTTCCTATTCCTCTCTTACTCTTCCCCCACTGCACTGCTCTTCTTATGACCAAGTCTATTCTGCTGACCCTGTGCAGTCTCGACCCTTCCAGATGCCCTGACTGCACTCTCCCTCATATCTACAATCAAAACCTTCTTAACCACACCTAGAAGCAGCCATGTCCTCATTTTCATTCAAGACCATATCCTGGACTCACTAGTGCTTGGCTCTTGTCAGAATGCCTATGTGCATCTATGAACAGGACTATGGTGAGCCAGTTGGAGGTGTGGTGGTCTGGTGCTGTTGTAGGAGATTGTGGCCATGTCAGAGAAAACCAGAGACATGCGGGACACACAGGATCAGCACACGGTGATAGGGACAGGTTATCAGGTCATCAGGGAAGCCCACTCCTACAAAGCTTGGAAACCTAGGACCTAGATATTAGATATACTCGAGTCACAGTAGACGAAGCCAGAGATGAGATGTTTCTTATTTCAGTTATGGCCCCCTGACTTCCAAGCTGCTAACAAACTGCAGAAGCAAATGATGCTCATCTTTATGAGGGTGTATTGTGACCTATTTAAATGTCAAGTCATTCAAGAAGCCAAGAACTTCTCCAAAGGAAGAAACTATGAAATTAGTGGACTTTGAATCCATAGCACCTCACAGAAGGGCAGATGATCAGAAGCTGTTCAGTGAAAACCTGTTGAACACAGCAAGGAGCTACTTCCTAGCACAGTATAAAAACCACAAACCTTCCTGAGAATGTATATTGTAACCGTGCCAACCTACAGCCACTGTCTTCTTTCTGAAAGTGTGGTGGTCCTATCAATAGAAATCTGCTTTTCCTAAAGGGGAGATGAATTATTTGTTGACATTGTTCTCTGGAAAGATTTTATTTCCAACTCCCCATCCATGTTCTTGTTCGTTCAGGATGGGATTGGGCATGCCTAGCTTCCTGAGACATTCAGAAAGGAGAGGCATGACAAGGTTGAGTCCTCTGGAGGGATTTACAGGAACCGAGGGCTTCCGGACATCCAGCACTGTGTGATGCTTATGAGATGAGCTTTCTGCCATAGCTTTGGAGAGCAGTATGAAGACCAGCTTTATCTGTTTGTTTTTTTGCTTGCTTGCTTGTCTGTTTGTTGTTCTTTAGTGAAAATGGACTGAAAACATTTCTAGACAAACCTATTTTTCTCCACTTATGATTTTCCCTGTACACTGGGGGAAAAGGAGGGAACTTAAATCCATTTATTTTTTTTCAGAATCTGAATAGGATCCATATTCTAAGTCTATAATAACCAATCTGTAGACCTATGAGATTTTCTAAGAAAACAGGTATATTGCTTTGTTTATATTCATAATATAGAGTTGTAATCCTTTAAGAAGTGTTAAAAAGTAGCTAGGGAGTAGATGTGTATTATATTCAAGATGAAACAAGCAACAGGTAGCTAAAGCCCAAAGTCTTGGCTTGACAGAAGGAAACTACAGTTAGGAGTGGCGATGACTTGCCAAGGAGGACCAAAATGATTGAGTCCATAGGAAGCCAGGTCTCCACCTTACAGCTCAGGTCTTCTGTGCACTGAAGATTCATAAGGCTTATTTTCCGCTTCTGGGAAATTGAAAATTTGGAAATTAAAACATTACATTTTCTCAAGTATAAGTTGAGATTTGTATCAAGTCTGGTATATTTCTTGCTAGAGTTAAATCTTCTTCTGATTCCCATTATATGATTACTACATTTCCCCATGGAAAAAGAGGAGTTTTAATCATCAAGTTGATAGGATGACCCATTCTCCAGAGGAGTTAATTTCATTCCCCAACTATCTCTGGAACCACTCCATGGGCTCATAACACAGCAGTTATGGTGGCAGGGGTGGAAATTATATATGGAGTC
>NC_022027.1:7813403-7824067 GCF_000317375.1 Microtus ochrogaster | reverse complement strand
TAGCCTAGCAGTCTTGAGAGGCATACATCATAGTCTTTTCAGGCTAGAGTCCATGGCTTCTAGGACACAATGTGCCTTCCAGTTCCTGAGAGACCAAAACTCTCCCTCATGCAGTGAAGTATTCAGGCCACTTTGCATTTCTCTGTATACTCCCTCAGAATTCAAGGAAACGTGGAAGCTGGACAGGACAATTGCTCTTAGATATTAATTTTGTGTACCCTGTCAAGTTTGCAAACATCATTGTATCCTGGAGACTACAATTGTATTGATCCCGGCAATCACCATTGTATTCTGTTTCTGATAAAGGCATAAAAAGTTTGACTGCTCTCAATAAAATTTTCACAGACCCAGTCTTTCTGTGACCCTCCCAACCATCCAGGTTTAATTCCTCAGGGTCATATCAGGTGACCTTGGCTTGGTACGTATGCATGGACTCAGCAAGTGGACTTCCAGTCATTGAGACCAAGTTGGCTATAGACATCACTGAGTATCCAGTGTATGAGAAGTTGAGATGAATACTGAACTTTGGTGCTTCATTCTCTAGGGTTCTTAGCCAGCCAACTGGTAGCAGGTTTGATTATACTGGGAAACCTCCATCATGAAGGGGACAGTGTTTTGTTTTTCAATTACAGATATATTGGATATGCAATACTTTTCACAAATCTAGTATACAAGCTTAACAGTATTTTGTAACTGGGAATGGCATTTTATATAGCACTGTTTATGAGCAAGAAGCTCACTTCACAGCACTGAAATGGCACGGTGGATGCCTACCCTTTGAATTCACAAGTCTTACCACGGTCTCCACCACTCCAAGGCAGCTGGTATACTAGAACGGTAGAATAGCCAGCACCAACTAGGCAGAAATACTTCGCAAAGGTGGACAAGACTTTGCAGCTAGTGTATATACTTTAATTCAGCATTCGGTATATGATGCTGTTTCTCCCAAAGCCTTAGTTAGGGTTTCTATTGCTGTGATGAAACACCATGACCAAAAGGCAAGTTGAGGGAGGAGAGGGTTTATTTGGCTTACATTTCAGTATTGTTGTTCATCACTGAAGAAAGTCAGGACAGGAACTCAAACAGGACAGAATCCCGGAGGCAGAAGTTGATGCAGAAGCCATGGAAGGGGAATGCTTACTGGCTTGTTTCTCCTAATTCACTCAGTCCACCTTCTTATATGAGCCAGGATCAGCATCCTAGGGATGACACCACCTATCATAGACTGGGCCCTTCCCCATGGATCATGAATTAATCCATTAAGAAAATGCCTTGCAGCTGGATCTCATTGAGGCATTTTCTTTTTGTTTTTTTTTTGTTTTTTTTTTTTTCGAGACAGGGTTTCTCTGTGGTTTTGGAGCCTGTCCTGGAACTAGCTCTGTAGACCAGGCTGGTCTCGAACTCACAGAGATCCGCCTGCCTCTGCCTCCCGAGTGCTGGGATTAAAGGCGTGAGCCACCACCGCCCGGCTGAGGCATTTTCTTAACTGAGGCTCTTTTCTCTGATGGCTCTAACTTGTGTGAAGTTGACACACAAAACCAGCCAGTACACCAATGTCCAGGAGTTCAAGAACCAAGAGTTGGGAATAGGAGGAGCCTACTCACCATCACTTGTGATTTACCTTAGTAAACTCGGCCTACCATGCTCCCATGACTCGAAACTATGATAACATACAGGTTTCAGTTCCCCAGAGAAGAATTCTCTTCCTAGGAGATGGAATATATTCTTTTGAATTAAGTGTTAAAACAGCCTTTCTACCACTCTGAAGTCCTAAAGTTCCTGGAAGTTATACTGGTTCTGGCTGGGGTGATGGATCTAGGCTGCCACTGAGAAAAAGGACTGCCACTTCACAAAGGAGCCAAAGAAGAGCCTGCCTGGGTGTTCAGATGATCCCTTTGGGAGGCCCTTATTATTGTCTTATTCCTAGGGTAAGGAAAGTAGAAAACTACAACTCCATTCAGAAATGCCTACAGTTGACCAGTCCCTTTATAAATGAAGATCTAAGTTGTCTTCTGGCTGAAGGAATAATTCTCAAAGGCATACAGAACTGCAAAAGAGTAGTACAGAAAGGCAGCTGCTCAACTTTGCTGCAGACTTGTAGAAATGAGAAGTATAGTCATGAGTGTCTTGCCTTATGTTGTTATAAACACACCTTTATCACCAACCTGTAAACTATACATGAGGCAAATATCTTTGTTGGCTCTTCTTGTTCTTTTGTTATCTATGTATCATATACTTATTATTATATAAGACACTTTGACTTTTTCCTTTTATAATAAGTACTGTGCATTTTATATTATGGTGATCAAGTTGTGAAATAACTATCAAGAAGAGTTATCCTCTCTCAAGAGCACCTCTTCTGGGGAAAGCCTCAGTATGTGTTCTACAGTGTTCATTATATCTGTTATTACACTAGGTGAGATTATGACATACTGTCATCCAGAAGTTAATTATGTATTTCAGAGATGAACAACTTTTTGACAATACATATAACACTCTCGTCTACAAGTGAGTTGGGCCCCCTGGGTATCTATCCTGGACTTATGCAACCTATGAGATACAAATGGAGTTGAGTTTGGTGGCACAAGGCTGAATTCCAGTGCTCAGGTAAAATATAGACTAATGGCTACTGAAGCAATGCGTGGGCAGTCTGTATATGGCGGCTCTGTTGAACTTGTCTATATTGGGTTTCATGGTCTAAGTTGATGAGGACACCTGACCAGGTCTCTTCCTCAAGAGGGCACCAGATCGCATAGAAATAGGTTAAGTTGTAAGAGTTTGTTAATAATAAGCCTGCAAATATGCCAAACAGTTTGTAATTAATATTAATCCTCTGATTGTTTTTTCAGGAACTGGTGGGTGGGAGAGAAACTTCCAGTTACAATCCAAACTAAAAACTTTTGTGCCCAAAAATTCATTCAACAGAATGAATGGGAGAAATACTTGTAAGTGGCAGATGTGACAGATTTGAAATTCAGAACGCACAAACACCTCCTAAAACTCAGCATCACTAAGAAAGGGGCACAAAGAGCTGGGCAATACATTTTGCCAAAGAAGACAAATGAGTGCCCAGTACAGGAAGAAGAGTGTGTGTCTGCACATCACAGTCGCTAGGACGAGGCACATTGGAACTGAAATAAGATATTGCTTTGTACCCACTGAGATGAATGATGGGGAAAAAAATGATCAGAAAGAATGACAAAGGTTGGAAAAGATGTAAGAAAACACTTGCACTTTGCTTATGGAAATGTCTAGAAGTGCAGTTATTATGGAAAACAGTGTTGTAATTTCTCAAGCAACAAAAATAGAATTAGTAAGTTCCAAGGAAATTCCACTTCAAGGTATGCCCTAATATACCAAAAGAAAGGTCCTAATAAATTATTTATACACCATAGTTTTGGCAACATCACAATGTCCCAAAGCTGGAAATAACCCAAGTTACTGATGGAAAGGTGAACAGATATGATGTGGCCCTGACACACTGCAGAATGGTGTCCAGCATTGAACTGGAGGCAAATACTGCTTGTGTTGCACCACAGGTTGTGTGAAAAAATTATTCCAAGCAAAACCAGACAGTCACAGACAGAGCTATACACTATATAAGACTACTTTCACAGATTGCTGGCCTAGTGGTATCTGCACAAGTACCAGGAAGAATGGTGAGGTTCTTATTTAGTTTCAGGTTGGAAAGAGAAAGAAAGGGCATGACTGATCAGAGTGGTGGTCGCACATCGTTATGAAGACATAACACAGTATTTTCTTAAACATGATTAGAATGGTGCATTTTACTTTTATCACGGTAGTAATTTAAAATGGAAGAGATCACATCCCACCAAGATAATTACTCTATAATTGTATTATCACCAGGAATCATGTAGAGGACATCCCGATGGTGCAAAAATGGTGGACTGGCAACCTCAATGACTTTCAGTTCTGATAAGAGGCGAGACATGGGGTCTGCAGACTTGGAGTTCATGGCCTCCCCTGGGAGGTTGCCAGCACAGGAGAAAGGAGAGAAAGTAAAAAGATAGACTCAGTTTTACTTCCACAAATTATCCTGAAGTCTATTTCAGAAACACAGTCTCATAAAAGACGGGTCCTGGCTAGTTGTATGTCAGCTTGGTTCTAATTGGAGTCTTCTGAGAGGACTTCTGAGAGGAGGGAACTTCAATTGAGAAAAGTCTTCCTCCTCAAGGCTGACCGTAGGCAGGCAAGCGTACCAGGTATTTTCTTAGAGACTGGACAGGGAGCACCCAGCCTATTTTGGTGGGTGCCATCCCTGGACTGGTAGTCCTGGGTTATATAGGAAACTGGGCTAACAACCTACTAAAAGCAAACCAGTAAGCAGTATTTTCCCATGGCCTCTGCATCAGCTCCTACCTACAGGTTCCTGCCTTGCTTGAGTTCCTGCCCTGACTTCCTCTGATTATAGACTACAATGGGGAAGTAGAAGCTGAATACACCCCCTTCTCCCCAGGTTGCTTTTGATCACGGTGTTTTGTCACAGCAACAGTAATCCTGACTAAGACAACACGGCGATTGTGTTTTAAGCCTTGAAAGCAGAATCTAGGTTGGTAATGTAAACTCCCTTGTGTCTCGACATTCTCAGCCTATTAGGACATAATGCCCTGATCTCTGTCCTCAGGACACATGTGTGAAGGATGCTTTTTTCAAGGTATGATTGTTTATTTGTTACTTTTAGAGTCGTATTTTTGACTAGATTCAGATTTAGACATAGAAGCTCTTAGTGAGGACAGCCTACATTTCTTGGCACTATGTTCTTGGCACTTTTCTTTGACTTTCTTCATTCTCTTGACCAAAAGTTCAGCATCTTCTGCAGCCCACTCCTTGTTTTCCTTAGTACATTGTTTCTTCAGAACAAGACATCAGCGCTTGTGCTACAGGACACACGGAAAAACATGATGCTTCATCTTGGGTGCATTGATCCTGGACTCCTTGTCTTCTTATGGGCTTTCTGATGTATTGGTGGACATTATCTTCTTTAGAGAGATTATAAAACTCTAAGATTATACTAGCTCTTTTAGCTCATAGCTGACGAGGTACAGTAGTATCTGTCAGTCCAGGAATATCATTCTCTCCCCACCTCCCCTTTCTTTAAACAATTGAGAATTGAGAACACTCAGATTGGCATCCACAATGCATCCGCAATCATCTGTGCTCTTTCTCTATCCAGTTATCCTTGGTCTATAACAAGAATGACCCTCACTCAACAGCAGGCACACTCTGCCATGCATCCAAACACCTTGCTTCATGGGAAAACCATGTTTGTTATTCCCACCACTGATTAGGACCACATAATCCTTCCACTCTTCACCCAGAACATCAGCACCTACTTCTGTGGTCATGTGCTTCTCATAGAACATAGGGATCTTGTGCTCACTGTTCACTTCAGTGAGTTTCTGACAGCCAGTGGCAGGGAAGGAGATATTCAGCTTTATCTTGACTGTGAAGGATGCTTTTCGTTAGATGGGGCACAAGCCTATAACAAGCACAGTAAGGAAAAATGGCCATTTATATTTTGTGGGTTCTTTTGTCACATCTGAAGATGGGCCTAATGACAGCGTCTCTCCCTCTGGCTTTCTGTGGCATGAAAATTCTCCCCCCAGTGGAGAGGAGGCTTATGCCACTGCCTGAACTCTGGGTGGATTGTGCCATGGCTGTGCCAACTTATCTGTGGGATGTGGACAAAATGGAGTTTGCATTCTGAAATCAAGCCAATGTATGGCTATGTCATTGAAAACTTGTGCTTGAAGTTGAGTCTTGGGTGCTTTGGAAGACGTTCAGCGATGCAGAAGACACTTGTGTCTGAGAGGTTTAAGACACCCTTGTCTGAAAAGCCAACCTCTTATAGAGCACAGGAGTGGGTTATTCCAGTGATAATTCCTGTCTTTAATTCCTCTCAGCCTTGGCACCTCACGTAGAGAGTCTTTAACTCCCAGTCATCGATTCCCTCTCCCCCTTAGGGTCTTTTCACCAGGGTCTGCCTCATCACCCCATCCTGGTGCATGGGGCATCGAAGGTCAATGTGCCTGCTGACTACCGTGTTCATGTCCTTAGGCCATGGATCCATGAGTAGATCAGAGAGTTTGTTTACATTCCTGCTTGGGATTACTTGTTATACAGTGTTACTGTGCTCAGAAGAAAAAGCTAAAATTCTCAGAACATCGAAACGTGGTATCCTGTTTTCATGGAGGATATCCTTTGGCCACAAATCTCCTCTTCATGTAGATTTTTATTAGTGTTCCAGAAAAAAAACATTGGTTTCTGAAACTCATTTTATAAATGCGATGTGAGCCTGGGTGGCAGGGCAGTGAAGTGCTGAGTGGCACTTGGAGATGTTCATGCATCTTTCTATGTCAGCAGCTGGATGCTTGTCACATTTGACACAATTCGGTGTGACTGATACTTCTGTGTCAGGAGTCCAGCATTGGTGCAATTTAGAACCATCCCTAAAAAGCCATTTGACTCACATTTTGGCATTTATATTTTCATCATACATAAGGGATATTTGCAATACTGTGAGGATCTAAAAGTGTTTGAGTAAGGATCTAAAAGTTGGTTCTCCCAACTATGAAATTGACCTCAGCGTAGTTTCTTCATTGGAGAGCTCATGGTTGAATGCCAATTCTACCCAAGAACTGAAACACAATACCTAGGGCATAATTGCCACTGAACATGTTAACCACTTGATAGGAACACACACACACACACGCACACGCACATGCACGCACGCACCACTTAGCATGAAAAGAATATCATTAGTTTCTTGTTGCTGGAATTATAGTGCTGAATGAATCACTAAACTCAATGTGCTCCCACTACCTGGACCTTCCATGAAATAGAAAATGGAACAGAAACTAGAAACAGCAACAAACCAATAGAGTAAAAGTGACCAAGAAGAAAGGAGGAGGTCATTATGACAGAATTAAAACGATCTTAGCTTATTCTTTTCGATGCAATGTGGAGTATAATGAAATTAACAGGCGTCAGTGCTCTCCCATGCAGAGCAGGAAATGAGTGGGGAAGGGGTGAGGCTGGGGTTGTGGACTCTCTATACAGGAGGAGCTCAGTGAGGAATAACTGCAGCTCTCCGCTTCGAAGACAGCTACTTTCTCTTCAGTGTAAACCAGGATCTGAAGGATTTGCTTATTCCAAGTAAGACTGAATAAAAAGGAAGTTTACAATTTCCTTCCAAGAGGTTATAAACTTCCTTAAGATAAATACAGCAACAATCATGTCATCTAATTGCAGGATGTTGTAGTCATGGCAACAGGCCTGAGGGACTCAGCTTGAATTCAGTTTTTCTTGTGACATGTAGCGTGGGAAACCCCACATTTTGGGGGCAATTGTTCACTAAACTTCAATTTGAGGCTCAATAAAGAGTCTTTAAGGATCATTGTAATTACAAGCAAGCAGTGTCACATTTGGGGGCACATCTGTTTTGAATTTCTCTAACTTGCCCAGTAATCTGGAGGGCGCCAACTGGTCCCAGAAAAGCTTTAGATAGTCACCATGGTAGACACCTCTATCTACTCTGATAACCACAGACTGGGGCCCAATCAGAGAAATGCCTTCCTTTCCAGGTAAGGTTAGTCCTATGTAATATTTTGTAAATACATAATTATTTTTTCCATTCTTCAAATATAGTGCCCTGTACTTTGCCTTGCAGTCCTGCTTTATGAGTAAGATGGGACCAAGACAAGGCCAAGCTCAGTGCAGGTGTACAGTTCTACATGAATATCCGAAGAACATGGACAGAAGCTGTGCTTCTTGTAGCACTTCCAAAGGGTACAGAGAGGACAGCCCAGATGCTCAAACTCAATTAGAGACCTACTCCCTCCTTCCCCCCCTCCCTCTCTCCCTCTCTCTCTCTCTCTCTCTCTCTCTCTCTCTCTCTCTCTCTCTCTCTGTGGATATTTATATGCACACACACATATACATATAGATAGATACCTGCATGAGTGTGTGCACACATATTTACATGACCACAATGATTTGGGTTGTGATAGGCAGTGTGAGGTACAGCAGACCCTGACAACCAAATCACAAAGATGCCATGCTCCAGTGGGGATGTAGCTTCCCATTTTGCCGAGTCATTGTCAGTTGGGTCCTGCCTGGATCTTTAATAAGCAAGCCCACATCAGACCTGGAGCTGGTTCTTGACGATGGTAAACAGAATGACGGAATCTACATTCTGGGATCCCAATGATGTGGACTGCTTTCCACAAGTGTTCTATATAAATGAGCATCTCTAAGCTGTTAATGTGATCAAAGCTGACTGAGTTTCATATCCCCCAGCATCCAAACCTTTGATGCTTAGCTAGGGAACGACTGCATCAGTTTCAGATTCTGCCTGACTGAAGGCTTTGTTGAACATCTGAGCCATGGGGAGCTCTTGCTCCTATGTCATTTATGTCAAGGAACTCATCAGCCAGCCTTCTGCCCCTGCTATCTCCAGAAAGCTAAAGGGTGAGATGTCCCTGGTCTGCACATAGCAATGTGGGATCTCTGTCTAGAGGTATGAATCTTGCCGTCTGCAACAGCTTCTTCTCTCAATGTCCAGGTTGGAAGAGCTTGTCCTATCTTTGGACTTGTAGAGACGAATTCAACTATCCTTACAACAAGGCCTGGTACACGCAAAGATCTTCCTGGAACTCAGTGTCCCCTTGGCAGCACCCAGAATTCTCTTCGGTCAGGGTATAGCAGCCAAGAACACAGGTCTCCTCTGATCTGAGTTCTCTATGCCCACCATGGTTTTGTTTTTTGTTTCTTAGGTCACTTGAGCTAGGAGTAGTTATAGAATATTCCAACAATTTGATTAAATAGTTTCAGCTGAGGCTCAGGTTACAACCTAGATTGAAAGCTGTTCGGGTAACCAATAACCAATAAAGGTAACACAGTCGTAGGAACAGCTTATTCTTGAGTACACTAAGACACACATGGTGGCCTCATAATCAGTTCACCCCCCCTAGAGGGCCCCATCCCTTCAGAGTATGCCCTCATCTTTCACCCAGGTTTGTAATAAGCCACACGGAAATCCACGCTGTAAGACAATTCTAACTGACATCTCTCCTTGGACACGTCTTAGAGTTTGCTTTTTGGTAGAGTTTTAAGACATTTAAAGGGACATTGGCCTAGAAAAAGCATGAATGGAGGGCTTACTGTGCTTTTAGGTTGATGCCTTGGGATTTAGATTCCCTTGGTCAGTAAGCACCAGCTTACTGATTTTGGGCTGGGATCGAAACAGACCCATTTGGAGTTCCTGGGCTTCTCTTCACCATCAAGCCGCTTCTTCTCTAGAAGAGAGTGGGTGGCAGGATTTCACAGGCAGTAAGGTATTAACTGGAGACAGTTTGCTTTTAGGTCTGCCAAAGATTCAAGGCCAAAGAAGGGTCAAGGTGAAATAGAATAGATGTGGCCATGTAACAATGACACGGTTCCCTTGTATTATGTCACTTGAGTCAAATACACTGCCTGGGAAGCTGATATGGTGAAGGGATGATTCACGCTTCAAATTCTCAACATTGGGATCTTGTTCTCCGGTGTGTTGCGGTTTCAGTGTTAAGTCTTTAAAAATGGGACCTAGCAGGGAATGGTGTCTCTGCTAACGGAAGTTCTGATGGGACACGGTGTCCTTAGGAGTCGTTATTATTGAAGAACAAGAGTGCCCTGCCCCCACATCCTGTCTTACTGTGTGAACCTTTCCCCCCACATGCACTCCACTACTGTGATGATATCCACCATAGGTTCCTGTTCAGAGCAGAGTTGAGACTAAGGCCATGCCTTTGAGCCTCAGAACTATGAGCTAAATAACGTGTGTATGTGTGTGTGTATTATATGGTGTATGCAATTATCTGCATTTGATGGATGTGAAGGCCCATTGTTGATGTTGGATAACTTGACTACTGTCTCTTTTCCTTGTTTCACACAGGGCCTCTCACTGACCTTAGAGCTAGTGGATTAGCTAGACTGACTGACCAGTGAGACCCCAGGATCCTCTTGTCTCCACCTCCTAGTGCTGGGGTTACACTACCACAATGAGCTTTCTACCTGACTATTGGGAGTAAACTTGGGTACTCATGCTGGCTCAGGAAGCCTTATACGCACTGGGCTATCTCCCCAGCTCAAACCTCTTCTTGGTCAAATCTTTACCTTGATTCTTTCTTTTTAGTATCACAAAGACAACATCTTTCTACAACAAGGGGCCTAACATCCGCAGCAAGAACTCCTAGAGAGCCTTCTGCATTCACTTGGGCTTTGTTTATGGGAAAAAAACTTTTATAGAGATGCTTAGGTATACCTTGTAATTCACAACACATGTTTTGACCATAAAAGTGGCAAAAGGGACCAATCATTTTTAACTATTTCTTATGCACGTATTTACAGCTAACGCAAAGCATATGTTTCAAATATTTAAGACAAATCTAGCAGTTTTAAAAGCAACTCTAGTCACTAGATGACGCCAAAACCAGAGTACATAATGGCTTACCAAACAGACAAATGAATGACAGAAAAGTACCCACAAACACCTCATTAAAACATTAGTTTAAGCTGGGCGGTGGTGGTGCACGCCTTTAATCCCAGCACTTGGGAGGCAGAGGCAGGCGGATCTCTGTGAGTTCGAGACCAGCCTGGTCTACAAG
>NC_022027.1:7811588-7812838 GCF_000317375.1 Microtus ochrogaster | reverse complement strand
ACACACACACACACACACACACACACACACACACACACACACACGATGACTACCTAGAGGGACAAAGGGAATTATAGGAGCAAGACGAGGCAATGATGGGGAGGGTAGGAGGGAGAGTGAGGTGTGTTAGCTACCAGTCACTAGGACAAAATACTTGGCAAAACTAACTTGTGCATGGAAGGGTTTATTGTGAAAAAAGAGTTTCTCACTGAAGCCTTTAGGAGTTTAAGAGTAGCATGGCTGCCAAAGTAAAAAGCAGCTGGTCACATTGTGTCCCCAGCCAGGAAGAGGGGAGATGAATGCTCAGGTCCTATTCATTCAGTCCCGCACCGCCTATGTTTAGGGTAGCACTTCACATCTCAATTAACCCACACAATTTAATTTCTCAGAGACACACCAAGAGATTTATTTCCGTGGTGATTTTAGATTCCATCATGCTGACAAGATTAAACATCTTGACATATATATGTGTCAAAGGCTTTAAAAGTTCTTACTGATGAGTAGTGTAATCTAATATGTTCACTGTATTGGAAATCTCAATAGTACTCTCATCATTAACTCATCATATTTTTAAATCAATTGACAACTTGTTTTGTCAGTGAGGAGTCACTTTTACCTACATGGACTTGAACGTGCATTTGTAAAACAGAAGAAAATACCTTTACCCAGGTAATCATGACCACACCTCACAAATGTGATTACACCACCACAATTCTTTTGAACCCATGTTTTCCTGGGCCTTCAAAATATTGATTTGTTTCCTCTGTTCCTGCTTGCCAATAAAGTGTTGAAGAATTCCCACCAGTGACTCAGTGGGAGGCTCCACATCCAAGCCAGACAGTGTTTTCCACCAGTGTCTATTACTTGTTCATTTGCTTCTATTTCCCGAGTCCTGGTTGCTCTGTTTCCGGTACTAAGATTATCAATTGGCTAAGTTATTTCATTTGAGCATGCACAATGATGGCTTGCTCACTCCCTTTGTGTTGTGATAGAATCGTCTATAAAAATGTCTTGTTTCTGTCTGGAATACAATTTACATCAGAAGAAAATAAAAGACGTACATGCCCTTCTCCTTCTGTTGCTGGGTTTCCTAGTGACTCTCAGTGCTGCCCAGCAGGTTCCTCACTTTATTCTCTGTTTTTATGGGTTCATGGGCGCTCACTTTTTTGATACATTTTAATTGCTTACAGCCATTTTGGTTTATTATTGCTTAAATCATCCCCTCCTGTACATATTCAGTTGCTTTTTTT
>NC_022027.1:7805340-7811478 GCF_000317375.1 Microtus ochrogaster | reverse complement strand
GAGAGAGAGAGAGAGAGAGAGAGAGAGAGAGAGAGAGAGAGAGAGAACAGATGTATCCCTCACTCACTTTCTTTCATGATACTTCCATGTGCGGTTCCATGTCATTGAGTCATATGTGAGACACAGGCTGCTCCAGACTGCAGACACATACACTTCTGCTCCTTAATCTTGTTGTGCCCTTCCCACATCCATCTCAAACCCATTCCCATTGCCTCAGCTTTGCCTTTTACAAATATCATAGCAAGGGGCTCATGTGTCATGTGACTCTTGGCTCTCACTATGGTGTCCTGGAGAACTGGCTCTATTGTCAACGGTCTTCTTTGCAGTCATTTGTTCTCTGAGTCACAAGCTTGCTCACCCGGCTTGCAGTTTCAAGTCGGACTGCCTGCTTGCTTACCTTTGCACTGTGAAAATCTGAGGGTTCTTTCTAGATCTTAAATAGAAGAAGTTAGCCAGGTATATGGCTTGCTAAGTTATTCTCCCTGTCAGCAGCTTGTGTTTGGCAACTGTCTAGACTAGCTTCTGCTGGATGGAAAAGCCATGGGGGCAGCAGAGGGCACTCTCCTGCTCCCTGGCTTAAGTTTGCTTCTCGTTAGCGTTTATGTTAGCATGAAACATTTGTCACGTGAATAAGCCGACACATTAACAAAAACCAAGGTATTATTGCTAATTAAAGTCCACCACGGTGCCCTCCATCTGCTCCAGATCCCACCAGAAAGCCACGTTATACGCAGTTCATGGTGACTCTTTAGGCTTTTATTGGCTGTGATCTCCCTTGTTTCTCGTGACTCATAAACCTGAAGAGGGAATTTTGCAGAGTCTGTCTCTGTTAGAATTTATCCCATTTGTCTTCTGGTTTGATGGAGGATATGGAATGAAGATTGTGTAGGCAAGGTATCATTTTGGCTCATTTCTGTTAAGTATTATATGGCAATCTACTAACTACCTGGAGTTAGGTCAGTCTCCAAAAGTGAAATGTGCAACCTCCTTCAAGACTCCACTCACTTCACATACCGTCTTCAAGCATGGAGTACTAAGGCCATCTTACTTCTGGCACGAAGGGGATCAGTAACTCCACAAGTTTAGTGACTTGCTAGAACGACTCACAGAACTGAAGAAATCGCTCAGTTACATGGGCGTTAAAAAGCCATCAAACTGGGAGCAGTCAATGGAAGAGGCAGAGTAACATCTGATAGATTTTAAATACGAAGCCTCCTACCTCAGAGGCACCCGCCTTCTGGTACACTGATGTTAGTCATCAACCAGCGACTTTTCTTAGGGTTTATAGTACAGAGGTTTGGCTCAAAGTGTCAGGTCCTAGGAATGACTGACTTTCGTCTCAGAACAGGAGATTGAACTCAACCTTCACTTCCCTCCCTTTCCTGAGCTTAAAATGAAGCCTTCTGACCCCTTTGTGGAGCTTTTTGACATAACCAGGCTCCCACACTCCACATCTCTGGAGCCTACACCAAGGCTCTTCATTAGAAGGAAACCAGGCATCACCAGAGTTGAATGACAAACTCAGTAGACTCCAAGGAACTGGAGGTTGCTTTCCAAGAACCATGGACAAAAGCCAGCCAAGTTCTCTAGAAGGAACCATAAAGAGCAGTGATTAGTGTTGGAGAGCCGAGGTCTCGCATGCTGGCAGTTACAGTCTCGTACAGAACAGTGTGATCTGAACATCTCAGCATCCCCTGTGCTTCGGGACACGCCCACATCCCTGACACATCCACAAACATCTGGACAGCGCTGATCACTCACTGCTCTGCAGTTACAGCCTTTCAGAATGTCGTGCCTTTGGAATTGTATGACACCCACCCTTTTCGGAACTTTTTCATTTCATAGCATATGCCTGAAAATAGTTTTTGTTATTCAATAACAATTTTTTGTATGGGGAGATAAGGTTTACATTTTTGTCTACTGAACAAAACTAGGTTGCTCCCAGTCACTAGGGACTTGAACCTAGCTAGACTCAAGTGTTTGAAAGGATATATAATTTAGATCAGTTGAATAATTGCATAGAAGCCCTGTGTCTAATCACTATGTTATGACACTAGTCAAGTCTGTCATGAGGGACAAGCCTAAGTTCTGAAGTCCTGAGCTGGGAGATGAGAGAAAGAATTGAGACTCAGCATGCTCATAGCGTTTGGTGTTATCAGAGTCTGGCTTAAGCAGGTCTGATGGCTGCGTAGTGAAAGCTCTCATGTTAATTGGCTGTCCTGTTATGATGGATGCTGTTATACCTCCTTCTATATGCTTAGCTGCCTCCAGTGTATCCTGTATTCTGAAATTGCTACTGAGAGCTTTGCTCACATTTAAATTGCTTTCTTATTTTATTATTGTGTTACTTTTAAAGAATCTTTGTGTGTTTTGTTTGCAATCTTTTATCAGACAAATCTGGTAAATTTTCTCAGTTTATGCCTTATTAAAAACAAACAAAAAAACCATTTTATCTCTTTTTCAGACAACCGAAACTTCTTGTTCAAACTTCTCTTCTTTTGATTCTTCAAGAGCAGAGTGTCACAGTACAGGCCAGGACAGCCTAGAACTCCTGATCGTGCTACCTCTGTTTCCTGAGTGCTGGGACTTTAGGTTTGTACCATCATGCCTGACTCGTATCTGATTTTCATAAGATTCTGATTATTGTTTTTTCTTTCATGAATTATGTGTTTTCACATTTCACTCAAAACTCATTTTCCAGCCCTGTATCTTCCAAAAGATTCAAATTGTTTTTTGCATTTTGCACTGTAGTCAGTTTGAGCTATTTTTTGTGGGAGTTGAAGGGTCTATGCCCAGATTAGTCTGCTGATATACATGTCTATTGATTTACCAATGCAGATGTCTGATTAGTTTAATTTAGGACAGAGACTTTGAAGTCCCTGCTATAACAATGGTTTATCTATCTCTTCTGTAGTCTTCTCGGGTTTTGCCTGATGTTTTGACACTATGTGTGTACGTGTTAGGAAATGCTGAATCTTCTTGGAAAAATGCCAGCTTTTATTGTTGTATAATTACTTTTTAAGGTCTTTTGAATGAATGAAAGTCCTTCATTTTCCTTTGAAATGCCTGTATATATTAGTGCCACGTGTCTTAATTAATATTGAAGCAAGGGAGCTAACATTGCTGTAGTGCTCCTTTAAGCTCTTTCTTTTTTTAAAAAAAAATTATTTATTTTACTCCATAAGGAAAGTTAGATAAACAATGCAGCTAACACTAAGGCTTTATGAACAATAGACCTTCATTTCTTGTTGCATAGGAACATGCTATTGTCAGAGTGGAAAGAAGCCAATGTAAACTTTGGAAAAGCAAATGGTTGAGCAGTAAGAGGATGTGGGGATTTTAGAGAAAATGGCCCTTCCGGGCCCCGGGTTTTTATTCCTTGGGGTTGGCCTTTTTTGAAGGGTTGAGGGGTTTTGTTTTTTTTGGGGAAGGCTTGCCTTTTGGGTTGGTTTTTGGGTTTTCGGAATTCTTGTTTTAGGCCCGGGTTTTTTTTTTTCTTTTTGCTTCCGGTTTTGGTTTTGGACTTTTCACTTCTTTTCCGGCCCCTTTTTTCCTTGATTTTTGCTTTGCTTTTCCCTTGTTGGGCCTTTTGAACTTTTAGTTAGCCCCAAATAAATGCTTTCTTTTATTAGGGTTGCTGTGGTCATGGTATCTTCCTGTGGGATAACCCTTCTGTACACTCTGGATATATGTTGCTCTCATTGGTTGAGAGTAAAAACCTCTTTGGCCTATAGCAAGGCAGAATATAGATAGGCAGAGAAGTCAAACTAAATGCAAGGAGAAAGAAGAGTGGAGTTGAGGGAGACACCAGCCATCTGCCCAAGAAGCAAGATGCCGGCAGACTGGTAATGCCATGGTCATGTGGTGATGCATAGATTAATAGAAATGGGTTAATTTAAATGTAAGAGCTAGTTAGTAATAAGCCTGAACTATAGGCCAAATGTTCTGTAATTAATATTAAGCCTCTGAGTGATTATTTAGAAATGTCTGCAGGACAGCCAAACCTGTTTACAGTATCTAATCACAGCAATAGAACACTAATTGAGAAAAGTGGGTTTCATGGATTTTTTAGATGCATCTCCAAGAGTGACTATGTTATAAGTAGTCTTTCTTTCCAGTTCACCTGCACTGTTCACTGTAGATAAAGAGCTCTATATGACTACTTCAAACAGCATCCTTTGCAGAATCCCATGACTGATTTTCCTTATTTAATTTCAAAACAAACAGTAAATGAATAAAGTTCCCTCTTTATCTCTTAACCTTTAATTTGGGTCTTAATCCTTAAAATGGGCTTCTGGTAGGTAACTTATAATAGATTTTTTTTAAATCTTTAGGACAAAGACACATACATGCATGTGTGCACGCGCACACACACACACGTGGGGGGGGGTGAGAGAGAGAAACTCAGGACATTTTAACTCTACTCTGAAGGGAGAATAAAAGTATGCCAACATCATCTTCCAGGAACAGAAATCTACCTTCTATAATATCATTACCCGGTTTCCTTAAGTGTATGAAATCTTTTTTTTTTTGTACAGATTATGTTTTTTTTATCGAACATGCCTTTTTATATTTTTGGAAAATCATATAACAGATGATGTCAGAGGAGCCCAGTAATGTCACATTTTAGTCCCCTTAAGAGTAGCCCCTGCCTCAGAAGGAACAGAAGTAAAGAGTGAGCCTGCGCTTTCCTCACTAGTTCCTGAGGTCACCTCCTAGATATGCTCTGTGTAAGCAGTCCCAGTGCCAGCTGGGATTCAGCCAATGCTGCCTGCCTGCGGCATCAGCATTAGCATGTTGCTTGCAGTCTGTCTGGGTATCTTTCCCACCATCAGCCCCTCCCCCATCACGCCAGGTCTTCTTAGGATGGCATTCCCCTTATTTCACATCCCAGTGTCAGTCACTCACAGTGGTGTGCTTCTGGGGCAAACAATACAATGGCAGATGCTCCTCAAACCATCATGTTCATGACGTCCGTATCCCCACTTTTGTTGCCGAGAAGACACTGGCCTTAGTAAACTTGTCTTACCAATGGCATTTTTAGAACTGTGCATCCCCCATGACAAAATCGGGGCTGACTGAGACTGTAGTCTTGATGCTACTATTAATATATATGATCTTTATGCCAGTCCCTATTGCAAATTCTCTTCAGTTACTTCTTGATTCTGCAGACCTTGCTTGAATTCCCAGGTCCTGAGTGTCTTTATCCGCTGAGGCACATAGAGTTCATGTGAAGTGGAAAAAGTACAGGGAATGATGAATCCATTGTAATCATCTGTATTGTAGTCATGGGATCTTGTGGCAGACTTAGGCTCTAGACTGTCCCACAAAGTACTGCACCATTGGAAATACATCACTGAACAGACTTGGTTATGCCAAAACCTAGTGGGTATGACTCTCTCCCCTCTCCTTTCTGATAAGGTCTGATGCGCCCAGGTTGAATTTGAATTCACTATGCAACTCTCTTAGTTAGGGTTTCTATTGCTGTGATGAAGCACCAGGACCCAAAAGCAAGTCGGGGAAAAAAGGGTCTATTTGGCTTACACTTCTACATTGCTATTTATCACTGAAGGAAGTCTAGACAAAAACTCAAAAAGGGCAGGATGCTGGAAGCGGGAGCAGATGCAGAGGCTATAGAGGGGTGCTGCTTACTGGCTTGCTTTCCATGGCTTGCTCAGCCTGCTTTCTTATAGAACCCAGGACCACCAGACCAGGGATGGCACCACTCACCATGGGCTGGGTCCCCCACCATTGATCACTAATTGAACAAATGCCTTACAGCTGGCTATCATGGAGGTATTTCTTCAACTAAGGCTCCTTCTTCTCTGATGACTCTAGCTCATGTCAAGTTGATACCCCAAAGCAGCCAGTACAGTAACCAAGAAAGATTTTGAACTTCTGATTCTCCTGATTCCACCTCCCGAGTGCTGGGATTTTAGTGGTGTACTGCCATAGTTGCCTGTTTGTATGTGGTACTGGGGATCAAGTCTAGGCTTTCACACACACTAGGTAAACAGGACACCAGGTAAGCAGCTCCCCTAGCTGCCTTCCCCTTTTCTTTTATAAAAAGGTGAGAGTGGAAAGATTATAAATACTTCTGCAAGAATGTGTGCATGTGAGTGTGTGTGTGTGTGTGTG
>NC_022027.1:7793120-7804977 GCF_000317375.1 Microtus ochrogaster | reverse complement strand
TTAATCCCAACACTAGAGAGGAATATAAGGCGGGATGAGACAGGATCAATCTCGTGTACCACAGGGAGGCCTTGAACTCACAGAGATCTATCTGCCCCTGCCTCCTGAGTGCTGGGTTTAAAAGTGTGTGCCACCACTGCCTGGCTAACTAGTGGCTCGCTCCACGCTCTGATTCTTGGCCAAGCTTTATATGTTACAGCACAAACAAAGTGTCATTACATATATGTGTATGCTTCTCTCTCTCTTCTCATGTGTGTATGAATCCTAAGCAGACAGCCTAACTGAAGATTTTTCCTTTTTCTTTTTTGGAAAGATTCTTTCTAAAAGCCCATTTTTATAAATGAATGAATGAATGAATGAATGAATAGATAAATAAAACCAGAACACATCAGCAATGCCCTCAGCTTCCCCAGGCAGGGGATGATAAGTCCTACTGTTAGTAACCATTACAGCGAAGGCAGCCTGCATTCCCCATGCAGCCTGCATGCTCACTGGCACAGTGTTGAGCAGCAGGAGTCTAGGGCAGCACATTTTCCTTTGGCATGCAGAGCAAAATGAGTTCTCCAACACCTACATCTCATTAAAGATGGACATAGGCACAGTCGTCCTTACTGTCTAGGTTGTGAAGATCAAGTCAGTTCCCAGCAGCACCTGAGGGACATCATGTGCTGCCTATCTGTGTCTAGGTGTAAACTTATACATATTAAGGACATTTTTAGCTTAGGGAGAGATCTAAGAGAGATCTCTCATCTGATGTTTCCTCCAGCCTCGTGCAGTACCAGCCTCTGTACACCATGTAGGCTGTGCTGTGTGGCTAAACCACCAGGTGTGCTCAGAGGGGATGCCTCTGTGACGCTCTGCCTGAATCTGTTTCTAAGGCCACTGGTTCTGGGACCTCATCACCTAATAGTTAATGCTATAGACAGATGTTTCCTGCTTGCCACCAACGGTCATTTCTGAAAAATAGACGCTTTTCCTTGTGTGCTCAGCTATTCATAGACGCCGGGCCAACGGGGCAGAGTTGCCCTCGGAGTGTATCCCATGGTGCCCTTTTCTGGTGCCCATGTGTGACTCAAGTAGGGCGTGGGCCTCCGAGAACCCGCCATGCTTGTAAGCCAATCTGGATGGATAGGGCAGATCTGTTCAATGAGCACACAGCCAGGCCCAAATGTCACCCAGATGCTCCAGCTTTGTATAGGGACCAGAAACTCTAGGGAGCCCAGCTGAGCCTTCCTGATCAAATGCTACGGTCACCTTACACTCCCAACTGTCCCAACATGGTCTCATGTTTAATATTAGCACACCCCGACCTGGTCTCATCTTTAATATTAGCACACCTCAGCTTCAGCCAATTGCGCTGGCCTTCTCTGCTCGACAGCACCGTGAGCAGCCTTTATTGCCCATGACCTTTCTGAAGCGTTATTTCCATTAATTAGCATTCACCCGTGGTTGTCTTGAGATGAAGATTGAGGGCTGTCAGAATCTGCTGTGAAGGAGCCAAGTGGAAACTGCGAGAGAGCTCTCCTGATTTGGTTAACGGGAACGATCGGTCATCTCTGAGATGAGAAAGACACTCCCAACTCTTGCCCAGGAAGTCTGACTACACCAGAGAACAGGGTGTTCTTCCTTAGGCCGCCTTACCAGGCAACAGCATGGTGGCAGCTTTCTTCCTAGCAACTGTGACTTCACTGGCTGCCTTGACCTTCATTCACACTGTCGTCTCCCCAGCTTCTAACTTTCCCTCTTTCCCAATGGCCTTCCCTCTTGTCTTTCCTTTGATTTCCACCTCTGTCTCTCTAGCTGATCACTGGGGTCGCATATCCTTGGACACACTACAGTCACCCTCAGATATTACCTAGCTGCACATGTATAAGGTCAGGGAACATTTAATGTTTTAAGAAGTCAGGAAGTGTCTTGGGCCATTGTCGGGTGTGAGATGCGCCACTGGCTGCATTTCAAAGCCACTATCCAGAAATCCTTGGGAAAACGCATGTTGGAAAATTGTCTTGAAATGGTGGGATGGGGGAGGAAGAGAGGGAGGGAGAGAGGGAGAGAGAGGAGAGAGAGAGAGAGAGAGAGAGAGAGAGAGAGAGAGAGAGAACAGCAGCCATCATCACACAGAGTTTTGATATTCAGACTCTTCTCCTGGGAAAATGGATCCATTTTTTTCATTACTCTGAAGCTACCTTTCCAAGTGGAGGGCCAGGGACGGAGAAGCTGGTGACACAGGAGACAAGCAGGGCTCCCTTAGTCCATGACAGGAATGACACAACCAATATCTAAAGCATGCAGCCCAGACCACACAGTGTCAATTGATTGAAGGTTTTTCTGTGCAAAAGACCTCAGGAAACTACCGTCCCTATGATTTGATCAGATCAGCACTTCCTCAGGACACCAAAATGGAATTCGTGTGTGCTCTCTGGAGCATTACAGTGTACTGAAAGACCTTTAGTCAAAGTGAAATAATCCTGGTCAGGCTAGGAAATGCCTGCAGCTGGCCATGCTGGAGAGCCAGTCTCTGAGCCTAGAGAATGTAGGAAAAGACGAGATATGGGGAGGTGTTGATGTTAGCTCCCACTATCGTGTAGCTTGCTTCTCCCGGGTTATCCCTGGGCCAAACACTTTAAAGGTAAAAGAAAGGGAAGAAAAGGAAGGAGGAAGAGAGGAGGGAAATTGAGGGAGAAGAGGAGGAGGAATGATGAAGAGAAAAAAGGCCAGTAAGGATAGGAACCCAGATGAGAAGTAGGGTAACTGGAGAAGCTCCTGTCGCTTTACAACTCTTTGTGCACATGGAAGTCCCACCTTCAATCGTAGGATACTTTCTGCCTTGACCACCCTTGCTTTTTCCTCTCTTGTATCCTCAGGCTGTGCTGAGTAGCCCTGGCTTCCCAAACATGATGCGGTGTGCACTTGGTCACAGTGTGCTTGGTCCACCCTTTCGCCTCCACTGAGCTTCTGGCCCATGTTCTTGGCTGCTCTCTGCTCTTTGGTCCCCTCCACCCCCTTGTGGATGCTACTTTTAGACTTCCCATCCACTGCTACGTAGTTACTCTCTTTATCTTTCTAACAACAAAGGACAGGTATAATGTAGATCTTTTAAAAAGGATATTGAACTAAGCCTTACGGAACACACACACACACACACACACACACACACACACACACACACACATTGGCTTTCAGTGAGATGGGCTTTCTTGTCCCCACCAATGGAGACCTTGCTCCCAGCCCCATTCTTGGCTAAGAGATGGAGGGTGTTATCATAGCTTCTTTGTTATACTGCACACATTTCTTTTAATATTTTAATTCATATGAAATAAATGTGTGCTTTTCTTTAATGTGTGTGTGATTATTTTTTAATAAAAGAAATTAATACATTTAGAAAATGCCTTAAAAGCAAATCATGACAATCTTTGTTTAGTAACAGGGTTATTAGAGAAAATTTGAGTTTTGTATATCATAAAAATACCCAAGAAAATCTGGACTTCTTTAAGTAGAAAATAAAACCATACTAGTGACCATGAAATTAGGGCTTGTTCTGACTTTTTAGACAAAAACAAAATAAAATAAAATAAAAATTTATTTCTACCTAAGGTACCAGTTTCTAAGTTTGGCATTTGTGTCAATACAGTATTTTCTCAAAAGGCATGATGGGATGGGAAATGCAGTTTATGGTCTATTCATGGGCTTATAGTTTTTTCATTAAATAAATGGGATTCTTTCCAAGCGAGTATAAACACTGAACTGCCACAGGCCTAGAGGTTTACAAAGCTGAATGCCCCAAGATACATACATTCCAGCCTGCTGGTGGGTGTGGCATGTGGAAAAAATGATGAAGACATTGTGAGTAAAGGGGAAACGCCAATTGGACACACTGCTGTGCGTTTGGGAAAAGTGAGGCACCAAACCCAGCAGCCTGCTCTGCAGAGCAGCCAGATGTCCCCAGGGAGACATGTGCTGGGTTGAGTTAGGGCATATTGAGGATGTGGGGTGGGAAGAACCACAGGAAAATGGGCAATGTGGGAAAAAAATTAAAACTCGCAGAGACAGGGAAATAACAACAATGGCCTCAAGAGCAGAAGCTGGCCTTGTTTCCAGGGCCGTCACAAAGACATCGTGGTGTCGAGTCTTCCTGGGGGAGACAGTTGTTTGCTTACTGAGGTGCCGCGGGCTGTGGAGGAGGGTAGACCGCAGAGAAATTCATAACTATGGCAACACAAAACTAGAACTAAGTTTGGCCCATCAAAGTAAGTGCTCTGCCTGATCCTGAGGTGCCTCAAAGGCCTGGGGTTAAGCAATGAGAACCATCTAGGGACACACACAGTCAGGGAAACGTATCTCCCTGGAGGCCCATTGCTGACTAAGCATATTGATGTCACAGGCAAGCGAGAGATCAGGAGATAGAGGTCTGACTTACAGACTGTATAAGCTTAGGCTGGGGAGCAGAGTCCCTCAAAAGAGCTCATGGTGACAACCCCAAGGATCCTTACCATGAGGTAGACTCTACACTTCTAGAATGAGGTGATGATATCAATGTGGATGGCTTCTTAAGAGAAAGGAATGCCTGTCACACGAAGTGTCCAAATCTGGGCTGTGTGACAGCTATTGAAGGTTAATAAACCATCCAGAACAAATAGGCAGCAGAACCAATGTTCGTCACCCCACTGCACCTTTGCCATTCCTTCCCAGCAAGATTCTTTCCTGCATACTAGAATTCCTTGCCGTTTCATCAGAGGTTCTTGTACCTGTGAGTAGGAGAATGAAATCAAATGAGTGAGTAATTCAGTCAGGCCCAATCCTTTCCAGGGCTTATCTATGCACATTTCAGAATACCCAGTGGGCAAAAAGATTCAGTTTCTTTATCACTCCATTGCCTACTAATCTCTATGGAAAAAGCAACTATAGTAAGATCATAGGCAGCTGGAAAGACAAGAAGACCCTAAAAGTGAAAAAAAAACTACGGCCAGTACTTGGGTAACGTACTCTTTGTGCCAGGATCTACTATAGGTTCATTCTATATAGGAAGCACTAGTGCCCAAAGGAGGGGCAGCAGTATTTATGATTGGGCATTATTTGCCCACTAAGTGTGACTCGACTTCCTTTTTCACATGGGGCCTGCAAACTCCCGAGGACCCCCCACAATCTCTGACTCTGCCGGCCTAGTGCTGTACCTCCAGCTGCTTTATCCATCCATGGAAGACCCGTTGGTCCCCACATCCTTCTCAGAGACCTCAGCTGATGTGCAAAGTCATTGACCTTCACAGCTGTATCTTGTCCCTCCCTATGGTAGACAATGGTTAAGAATTCCAGCTAAAGGAAAACCATGCACCCTACCATAGTCAACCATGGACTTCAGAATTGGGGTGTCCTTCTCAGAGGGCTCTTAGCAGCCCACTCATCCTCTGAGGAGTTGACTGTCCCTAGTGAAAATGAAGAATTAGGGAAGCTCTCTGGGACTTTTTTTTGGCTTTTATCTGTGTCTTTACCTGATAGATCTTCATTATTTTGTCAGCTAACATTACCTGTAAAAACATTTAAAGAACAGCTTTTCCAGTTTTTCTGTGAGAAGATTTATAAGGATTCTGTAGTCATTCATCACTAAAAAAGAAATTCCTATTTTTTGTAATTCACATTTATAATATGTTAAAGACAATTGGCTATTAACCAATAACCAATGCAGTTTAGAAATACAAAGAGAAAGCATGACCTTTTAATGCTTTAAATATACAATGTTAAGTTAAGCTAACCATATCATTGAAATGAGCTAGCATTTCTAGGGAAAGATGGTGGCTAATCAGTAAAAGTGAAATATGTGGTTTCAACATGGTATTCCTGGAATGGTGAGAGAAGAAGTGTGAAGACCCTCCTCCCAATAGCTAACAATCTGGTAAAAATTAGTAAGGACCCACATTCAAGAAGATTGGCATTACCAGGGGTGGTGGCATATGCCTTTAATCCCAGGACTTGAGAGGCAGAAGCTAGCAAATCTCTGTGTTTGAGTCGAGCTGGTCCATAGAACAAGTTCCAGAATAGCCAGGGCTATGCAGAGAAACTCTGTCTCAAAACCAATTAATTGTTGTTGTTGTTATTATTGTTATTATTATTATTATTATTGGAATTTTTAACGATAATCTTAATTGGGTAAATTATTGCTCACAGGTAACATTAAGAATACTGTGCATGTTATGGCATAAGGACAAGTCATCTGAAGGTCAGTGCTCGGTCGGGAACAGCAGTGAAGAACTGTGAACCCACAGGGAAAGAAAGCCTGTTACCCAGAGCTGGTGGGGCCATCTGTGAAAGTCAGTCGAGATTATTTGCAAATCTATATTACAGACTCAAAAAAAAGTGTTAGAATAACTTCAGTGGCAACTAGAAGAGAAAAATGAAATCACAAACTTCTTAAAACCAAAGATGGAAGATTGACAAAGAGGAAAGAGAAATAAAGGAAAAGGGCAAGAGGTTAACATTGCCAGTTTTAAAGATGCTCTCCACTTGTTCTAGTCATGCCAATCATACTGCAGGTGATCTAAATGGAAGGCTAAAAGAGAAAGGAATGGTATGAAGATTGCATGTGTGGGAAAAAGAGTTATTTTAAATACAAAAGTACTGATAAGTTTGAAGTCAGGAAGAGAAGGGTTTACGGCCCACAGCTCGTTTCCTATAAACAGACAAGAAATTATCTGGTATAAGTATGGAGCAATTATCTAAGCATACCCCAGATTCCATCAATCCTGAAAACCAAGAACCTGAGCACAAGCAGAGGGCAAAACCAAACCAACCCAAAACCCTGACAGGCTGCAAAGCAAGTGAAAGAATGTAGCGTTTGCAACTGAGGACTCCTTGGAGCAATTAAATCAAGCAGGTACAGGCAGAATATCAGTAATGGTGGGTCCAGCCTGAGGAGCACCAGCCATCAGCTTGGCCAATCCACAGTCATCCTACGGGCTATCCAAGAGTAGCTCTGTTCATAGAATGCTAAATAAGAAATCACAGCATTCACAAAAGCCCTAAGGAGGCCAAATATGTTGGTGTGGGTCTAGCAAAATACTCACCAAATCTATACAGAGAAAGTCAATCAATTCTGTAGCTATTGACAGCATATAATAATCAATAGCAATTTTAAGTTCATGGGGCAAAGGAAAATAACAATATAATACTGAAAGATAAAAAGTCAGAGGGCCGAACTGTCCAGCTGCCGGAGGTAAGATGACAAAATGCCATGGTGACAAAAGAAACACAGATCATCTCAATGGAATGGAAAGCCCAAGAATTCGCCAGTGGAATACCTGGTCTCGAATAAGGAGTCAAAGCAAGTCAATGGAAAATAAGCCACTTCCTCAGCCAAATCATGCTAAAAACATTAGTTATACTGAAAAAGGAAGCAAAGTAAACCTAAACACGGGTCTTAAAAGCTTAATAGCAGCAACAACCTTCATATAGATCATAATCCTTACCCTAAAACACAAACAAAAAATAGTCTAGAAAATATGGGTTATCTTGAGTTTTACAAGGAACACTGAATGATAAATCACACACACAGTGGTGGGGGAAGTTGGGGTATAAACTTGGTTCTGTTAAAATAAAATTTTAAAAAACCCTGCTCTTTAATGGGAACTGTTAAGAGAATTAAAAAATAGATTAGAAAAAGATCTTTGTAAAACACATACCTTGTAAAGGACTGACAGTGTACTACACAAAATACCTTGTAAAGGACTGACAGACAGTGTACTATACAAAATACCCTGTAAAGGGCTGGCAGGTCTACTATACAAAGAGACCTTAAAACCAAAACAGTACAAAGGATGAGGTAAAGCCTGGCGAAGTGCCTGAGCAGATATCACAAGAAAGCCATGCAGATGGCAAAAGCATGGTTTTTCCATTTGCCATTAGGAAATTCCAAATTAAAACAATATGAACTTTGTCAATACCTATTGGAATGAGAAAAAAGTACCCAAACTTTTGATATTAGTTATTTCTGCTGGAACTGCTGGATGTCCAGTTGCTTTGGCAGACAGCTTGGCTGTTCTTACAGAGTTGGTCACATTCATGGCATTTGTACGATCTTTGTGTTCCTAGGGATTTAACTCCACTACCGAGAGACCTTACCTGCAAACAGAGTGTGTTCATGTGATTATTCCATGGAGAAAATAGCCAATAAGCTGATCTTTAGGTGAGTGGATCAAGAACCAGAGGTATGTCCAAACTTTACAGTATTCTTTCAAGTGATCCTGGGAAATTGTGAAACCACAAACCATCATGAATAAAGCTTAAACATTTACTTTTAAGGAAAAAACAGGCAGTTCCAGAAAGCTAAATGACACATGGTTTCTATTATAGAGCACACTGGCAGGAAGCAAAGCTAAGGCAATATCATCAATGCAATCATCCCTGGAGGTCCCAGGGAAGTACAGGACAAGGTTTTTTTCATTGTTGTTTGTTTGTTTTTAGTGTTGTGGGATGTTGGATATGTTGTTTGTGATACACTACCGTAGTTATATGACATGACACATTTGCCAGTATCCACAGAACTTTACAGCTCAGAGAAAGCAATACATTTAGGAATTTGGTGGATCTCAGAAGGGCATGTAGATAAGATAACCTAATGGAATTATAATTCTTAAAAAGAACTGCCTGAAAGAATCTTTCTGATGAGGGAGAATGGGGAAAGGGTCTTGATCTGGATAACTTGGGGACTAAAGAGAATTCCCCCCACCCCAGCTCTGGCATATGGATAACAAAAATGTATCTCAGGGGTCCAGAGTTCAGCAATCTCAAGGCCTTTGGGCATGGGTCCTGGTAAATACACTGCAACTTTTGGGAGTTAGCCTGGAGAAGGATTTTGCCCACTAGTCAGCAGAGGAAGCTACTGTGTACTGTGGCAATGAATTAGAGCTGTTCATAACCCCAGGGACACTGCTTAACCTACTGTATAGAAAGATAGGTGCATCAGAAAATGTATGCAGGTGTGTTTTCATAGGAATTAAGATTCCCATAGTCCCTCATCTCGATTCTTGTACTGTTCTTTTCCAATGCAGAAAGGGGTGCTTGCCGAGAGGAATAATCAACTCCAGAACTCAGGGAGCAAGTCTGTATGAAAGCCAGAGCAGAAGTAGTGTGTGTGGACAGAAGGGAAAGCCATGCTCCAAAATACAATGGCCTTGTCTTGACTCGGGTGTGTCACATGGAACCAGCAGACAGGACCCGCAAGTTCACAAAACACTTCAGCAAGAAAGTAAGGTGGTATTGCTATAACCAAAAGATAAAACATGTCAAATAATTCCTTGGTTTCAAGCTGGTTGAAGAAGGAAAACAGTTGGAGATAAAAGACCAGTAGCATATTTAGAAGATTTCTGAGGTCTACGTGTATATATTCCAGCCTCAGGGGCAAGTACACTCTCTGCTCACTACGTGCAGGCTGTGCACAAGTGACTTTCCTCTAAAATACACTCTAAAGGAGGTGGCATAGGCTTAGCATTTACAAGGCTCTGTGTTCGACTTCTTAACATCTAAACCACACACACATACGCACAAGCATGCACACGTACATACCTACTCATATGCACAAGTAATTGCCCTAACTCCTTAGTTGGGCCCATGACACATTCAGCAATAAGCTTTACTGTTGTGCACGGAGCATTGTCTCCCTGCTTCCTCTCAGTCTGTGTCTTTCTCCTCCCCCTTCCTTACCCACCCCTCCAGGCCTGTACTTTCCCTCCCATCTGCCTCCTTTCCACCACTCTCCCCTCTTTCTTTAGCCCATTCTTCTCCCAAGTAGCGCATCCAGCGCCATGCTGCCCGGCACTTTTCACACCTGTAGGTGATGGTCAAGGTTGTCAGCACAATTCACTCTCAGCAGCCCTGTGCTCTAAACTTTAGCAACACCCTCTGGTTTGCTGTGAGACAAGTACTATTTTTATGTTGGTTGGCTGGTGCGTTTTCAAACAAGGAAGCTAAAACAAAGCATGGAAAAATAGCTTTGCCAACTCTCCCAGCAAGCGTCAGAGGCAGCTCCAAGGCCTGAAGCTGTGCTTTGGGCATGTGAGCTGGCTAAGAAACCAGCTGCACCTCCCACCGAGACACTGGTGTGGGGCTCGCTCCCTGAGGTCTGATTTTCTCATGTGCCTTCCCTGTATTCCTGTCTTATCTATAACGGAACTCTTTATCTTATTTTATTTTTGCATGTGTTTTTCTTTATGCTCCACCCTTTTGTTTTTTCTTATATCCATCCATTCCCGATAGCCTTCCTTCTGTTTTCATGTCCTATGTGTTCTCTTGTCTTCCCAGTTTTGCCTACCAAATCCTTCCTTTGTCCTTCTTGTGATTACTTACTAGTCTAATAGCATATGCACACACTCACAGTAACAACTACAATCTGTGCATGAGCGAGAATAGGCAAGCTTTGTATTCCTGAGTCTGGGCCACATTGTTTAACCTCGCAATTTCCAGATCCATTCACTTTCCTTCAAGGTCATAATTCCATATGTCTTTATAGTTGAATCAATTCCATCATGCATGTGTGCCATATGTGTCCAGTCATCTGTTGATGAACATCCAGGTCAGTTCCACTTCCTTGCTGTAGAGCAAAAATAAACACAGATGCATAAGTGTCTCTGTAGTAAGACATGGAGACATTGTGGTATATGCCCAGGGATGGTATGGTTGACTCACCAGTAGTCTTTTGAGAATTGCTGAGAATTTTCTTTATTGATTTCATAAAGGCTGTAGAGCTACACTCCCACCGATGGTGGAAAGGGTCCCCTTTCCCGCACCCTAGCTCAGCATTTGTTATCCTTGGTTTTGATGATAATAGCCCTTCTGACCAGGGTGAGATTGGATCTTAATGTGCTTTCTATTTGCAATTTCCCAATGGCTAAGGATGTTCAACACTGGTAGGAATATATTTCTTGGCCATTCTTTTTTTTTTTTTTTTTAGAACGATCTGTTAACCTAAGCACAAATCCAGAGCCAACCATGCACCTGCCCAGGGTCAACCATGTTCACTCTGTGTTACTCAAGATTCTAAGTATAATAGTTTCTTTTTTCTTTCTCTTTATTTTTTATTAAGATATTTTTGGTATAATATTTTCTCATTTTACGTAACTATCCCCATTCCCACTTCCTTCCTCCCACCCTACCCTACCTCTCCTTCTACTTCCTCTATCCGTTCATGAGAAAGAGTAAGGCTTCCCATGGGGAGTTAACAAAGTCTGACATTCCACTTTGAGGCAAGACCAAGGCCCTCCCTACTATATCTAGGCTGAGTAAGTTATCCCTTCAAAGAGAATGTGCTCCTAGATGCCAGTACAAGCACTAGGGCTAAATCCTGGTTCCACTGCCAGTGGCCCCACAGACTACCCAAGCCTCACAACTGTCTGCCACATTCAGTGGGCCTAGATTGGGCCTATGCTGGTTCCCCTACTATTAGTCCAGAGTCAGTGAGCTCCCACTAGCTCAGGTTAGCTATTTCTGTGGGCTTCACTATCATGGTCTTGACCTTTTTGCTCATGTTATTGCTCCTCCCTCTCTTGGACTGGTCTCTGGAAGCTGAGTCCAGTGCTTTGTTGTAGATCTCTGTATCTGTTTCTATCAGTTGCTGGGTGAAGGTTCTATGATGACATTTAAGGTAGTCATCAATCTGATTACAAGGGAAGGCCAGTTTAGGCTTTTCAATTTTGCTGCTACTGAATACAATTTACAGATTGGGTTTTTTTATTTAGTTTATAGAATACCCAAAGAGATGAATGTGTGCTATTTGAGTGTGTGAGAGTGTGTGTATGTATGTGTATGTCAGAGAGAAAGAGAGATAGAGATAGATAGATAGATAGATAGATAGATAGATAGATAGATAGATGAT
>NC_022027.1:7785151-7793020 GCF_000317375.1 Microtus ochrogaster | reverse complement strand
TAGATAGATAGATGATGGATGATGGATGGATGGATAGATAGATAGATAGATAGATAGATAGATAGATAGATAGATAGATAGATAGATGATGGATGGATGGAGGAGATAGATAGATAGATAGATAGATAGATAGATAGATAGATAGATAGATAGATAGATAGAGGATGGGTGGATGGATAGATGGATGGATGGATGGATAGATGGATGGATGGGCGGGCAGGCAGATGGACAGACAGACACAAGTGTCTTTCGTATGTACAGAAAGTACGAGCTTGGTCAGTGTAATACAACTGAAACATGAAGGAGTCAAAATGTCTGTGCAGTCTGATTCACTCTGAAGCATATGCTCCTCATTTCGTTGTGCTTCCTTCTTCATTCAGTTATCAACATGCATTCCACATTTTCCTTATCTGATTTTATGGCTGATAGGCTCAAAATGCAGAATCTGTCTGCTGTGTTTAGTAAAAAAGACTATATGAGCCATTTACCTCTTTGTGGTAGAAAGTGACTATCTATCATGGTTTGGGACTTTATATGTTGCAATTCAAGAGATCAAATCACAAGTTAATTTATACAAACTTTATATGGATAACTCACAATGGCAATAGTTATAGGGTTTGATTCATATACCTCAATGCCAATTCGTGCAGTCTATGAGCTGTAAACACTAAGGCCTTCATTGCACAAAGCATATTTTGTGTGTGTTTGTGTACTTTCAATCTCTGAGCCATTTTCAAGAAGACACCTTATTATCACTACCTATATGCACAGAATTGCACAGTAGATCTCCAGTAACAATTATTCCTATATCATTGAATCTTTTGTGACTTTTGATACAGGCCATCGTGGGGTTGCCTTTGAGAGCAGTAGAAACTTCCTCAGTTCTTTATGAGCTTAGGTAGGAGGAGGTTAAGATACAGGAAAATCTGGTGGCCACCCAAGTTGTCTGAACTAGTGACTTTCGAATTCTTGTCTCATAATTTCAAGAATGGATTTCATAGACTACAGTGGGACCTTTGGTTGGACGCAAAGCCAGAGCAATCATCTGCAAGTGTATCCCTTTTCTGTTTTCTCATATTTAATCTCACCGAGGTAAGGTGATTGTGATTTTGGTTTACATTCTATGTGATGATTAATATTGTTGATCTTGTTTTCCTACAGCTACTGGCCATTTGTTTTCAAAAGTTCAAAACAGACACATGCAGTGATCTCAACGACTATCACACTAAATAATGAGATTAAAGACTTTTTCCACTTGGTTTTTATGCATTTTGTGGTTGATGTTTCCATAACTAGCTTATATAACCTTTGTGACTAATGAAGTAGTGAGGTCACAAACTTTCCAGTGGGCTTACCTAACACAGAGCATGATTAATTCTATTCAAGGCCCAAGTGCATTCTTGTGAGCAGGGTTCTCGGATTGCTGAGGATGCACCAACGCCTTTCTCAGCGGGACAGTGTGGACATAGCAATCCAGCACCCAGTGATGAAGACAGAACTCATTGGTGGTAGAACACAGTCAATGAGATCAATAGTATAGTGTGAAGACAAACCAGAAGTGGAAAACACAAATATGACTGACTATTGTTTGACAAAATACAAAACTCAAGGGAAGAAAATTTCTGGAAATAGCTAGGAATTTACACACAACGAACTGAAAAGAATCTAAGTACAGGTCTTACCAAAAGTTAACTCTTATTGATTCATAAACTTATAAAACTGTTAGAATAAAAAAGATTATTAAGTGTTGAAAATGAATATTAAGGCCTAAATGACCTATAGGGTACAATAAGAAAATTTCAGGTATGATAGCAAAAGTGTGGTTTGTGAAAACAAAGTGAAGCTGAATGTACTAAAATTTTAAAATACATTCTGTGAAAGACAGTCTTTTGAAAGATTTTGCTTTTTATTTATTTATTTGTTTGTTTGTTCTAACTTATGCGTATGTGTGTGTGTGCGTGCGTGTATATATACTTATCATCCGTGCTGTGTGCAATACAGCTGTGAGGCCAGAAGGAGACACTGGATCCCCTGGAATCAGGGTTACAGATGGGTGCTAGGAGTTGAACCCAAGGCCTTTGGAAGAACAACCAGTGCAAATACTGAGTTGACACTTCTCTTAAAAGTTTTCAGGTGAATGGATGGAGCTAGAAATTATATACAGAATGAAGTAACCCCATCCATCCCAGAATGACAAATACCACACAAAGTGGTCATGATTTTGAGTAGAGTGGGTGGAGGTAGTTGAGGAAAGGGAAGAGTTTGAGGAAAAGGAAGGAATGATAGCAAGTGTGCAAATACAAGCGTGTATGAAAATGTCAACAAAATCACAAGTTTAAATTTAAAAAAATAAGAAAAATTATTTTCATTTCTTTTTATTAATATTAAACACAGAAGTGTTATTAATAGATACAAGGCTTTTTATAGCTCATAAGCCAAGTCATTTCATCCCAAATTAAGCTCTATTGTATCTGAAGTAATTGTAGTACCCACTTGAACATTCGTTTCAACACAAACTGTGTAACAATACCTGTCACGCCAAAGAAATATTAGTTGAAACAAAAGACATGCGGCGGGTAAGTGGCACATGAAAAGGTGACGAACCACAGCTGGAAGCTGGCAGAGTCCACGTTCAAAACAAGCAGACCCACATCACACCCTTTGGAAGGACTAAAATAAAAACAAGCAAACAGGAAATCCCAAATTCTGGCCACAAGACCGAAGACCAGAAACTCCTGCCCATGGGTAGGAGCAGTGGGAACTGATCAGCCATTTTGGGAGATAGTCTCCAAAGTTGGCCCCAGCACGAACAAAGAACACGGCAATGTTCTACTTGCCCAACTACACTGCAAGGCCTGTTCACACAAAAGCATGTGAATTCAGGTCTGAACCAGGTGCACAGACAAACACCCAGCTGAAAGTGATCAGGACTTGCAGGGTGAGCAATGAGGGACAGTTGTGCTCAGCACTGCCGGGTCATTTTCTCACCCAGTGCTTTGTATTCTAAGACTTTTCTGAGACAAGAAAAGTTGCAGTAATTCTAGAGACTTACCCTCGTGTTGGGTATCCAGACCATAAAGTCTCTTTCTTTAGGAAAAGAGAACGCCTTGTGCTAGCATACTAAAAATTATTTTTTGAAGTTTCTAAAAAGTTGATAATAGTGTAAGATAATGCCCAATCTCATCTGAAGGTGAATTTAGCCATATCCCAAGGTGCTAGTGATCAACCAAACACAGCCTGCGAGCCTCACATGCTGGACCACTTCTTCTTCATCATCACCTCTACTGTTAATTCGTGTGTTCGGCTGCGCCTGTGTAGCCATAACTTGTCCCTCACCAACACCCTTAGCTGTCCAGAAACTCTGTCAGCAGGGGAAGAATCCTTTCAGTGATTCTTTCAAGACTTAATTTTGACCAATCAATCTCGGGGTTCAGCAGAACAGAGATGAGGTTTGCTGTTCAGCAACAGCTCCTGACAGCTGCTGATGAGCGCTCAGTGTTCAGGTATCTTTATTTTGGTACGCTTGTGACTCCGAAGAGTCTGCAGGCTGGTCATGAAAGCTCTTAGGTCATGAATGCCCATATGTCACAGGTGTAGTTTGGGGTCCCTTTTTATTACTGCACATTAACACCCAGAAACCTTTCTAAGTGGTGGTCTCCGTGGTGTGTGCTTTGAGTTCCCTGTCGAGGAGGCGCGGGCGTGAGGACACATCATCCTGATTGGTCCTGTTTCATCCACTGGTTACATCTCTGCTTTCTCCAAATTCTCACCCAGGCTTGAGCAGAAAAGGAGAGGGCAGTGCACACCAGGCCTCCTCACCGTATGGCCTGCTAGTTTTACAGCCACATTTAGATAAAGGTGAGAACCTTGACAAGAAAGGATGGCTAAGCTGTGTCTGCTGGATCCCTTATCCCTGACATTCCCAGTGCACAGTTCAGATAGAACATGGAAGAAGGGTTTTTGCTGGTGGATCCCTTATCTCTGACACTTGTAGTGCACAGCTCAGATAAAACCTGGAAGCAAGTTTTGCTGGTGGTGTTTACTTACGAGGCTGGCTATGGAGGCTAGGTGTGTGCGCGTGTAACACACTGCACTTGAAGTCAATATTTTCATTCTGTTCACTGTAATCTTCATCTTGTATCTTTTTTAAATATTTATTTATTATGTATACAATATTCTGTCTGTGTGTATGTCTGCAGGCCAGAAGAGGGCACCAGACCTCTTTACAGATGGTTGTGAGCCACCATGTGGTTGCTGGGAATTGAACTCAGGACCTTTGGAAGAGCAGGCAATGCTCTTAACCACTGAGCCATCTCTCCACCCCTTCATCTTGTATCTTAAAATCTTAGTCTAACCCACACTTTCTAAGTGCTTTGTAGTTTCAGGTTTAACACTGAGGCCTCAGATCTGTTCTCAGACAATATTGAAGCTGAAGGTAAGGTCTGAGGTCAGTGTTTTCACCAGCTGATTTGTTTTTCCAGATGATGGCTCAGTTTTTAAGCATAGGGCGTTTCTGACACTGTTTGCCCCTATTGTACTTGCTCCACGAAGCCTTTCCCATTCTGTTAAAAATCTACCCCACTGTTTGGCTAGGAGTTCTAATTATCTGCGTCCCTCCTTTCTCCAACACCCAAAAACCATGGTTTCTAACATTTGTAAGACACAGGAGTGCCCCAACACATTTGAAACACAATAAACTGATCAAAGTGGAATGAGTTTTTCTCTTTATTCTTTCAAACTTTAGTTTCTTTAAGACTTCAAATAAATTTTGTCATGAATTCATTACTTTCCCCCAATCTTTCCTGGGATAGATAATATTCAAAAATGTAATAAGTCTAGATATCAATTGGAAAGGCTGGTGTGACAACCTAGCCTCCAACCCATGGACAGAACTCATTGCTCTGGTTTCCCCTTAATTTCTCCTAGTTGTGGGTTATAATATGATTTTCTGAAATATTCCATTATTCATTTCTATTTATCCTTAAAATAATCTAGACCTATTTCAGACTGCTTTGTTGTAAACATCCAGTTTGTGGCTCAGAGTAAGGGCTGTCTTGGTGGCCCTTGTGTACAAGTGCGAGTGTTCTGCCCTCTGATGGCATCTGCCCTGCTGCTCTAAGTGGCAGCTGGTGCAAGCTGGGCATTGGCTTGCGCATTTCTTCTGTATTCTTCTGTCTTAGGCTTCTGTTTACTCTCTCACTACATTGATTTTTGTCCGTTACTGAAAGTGTTAGAATTATAACTAGAATTGGGGATTCATTTGTGTTTCCTTTTGGTGGTGCACGTTTGCAGGCCATGCTGTCAGGGGCACATATTTTACAGTATCTGCACATTCATGACCAGCTAACTCTTTTTAGTATTTTACTTCTTCCTTATTTATCCCTAGTAATATCAGCCTACTTCACCCTGTATGTTCACAACACTCATGACACACATCTATATATTTCACTTAGCCTGTGCCTTTCTTATTTATTTATTAAAATGTATGTGGGTGTTTTGGACTGCATGTGTGACTGAGCACCATGTGTGTATCTTGTGCCTATGGAAGCTAGAAGAGGGCAACAGATCCCCCAAACTAGAGTTACAGCTGCTTGTGAGCCACCATGTGGTTTTGGGAACTGAAACTGGATCCTCTGAAAGAGCAGCCGGTGGGCTTAGGCACTGGTTATCTCTCCAGCCCCGGTGGACCTTTATTTCTTAAGTGAATTCTACTGCACCATACAGTAGTGGGTCTGGAAATCTCTTAATTTAATCAATGTTGAAACTGCTTGCACATAATTTAAACATTAAAATATTTTAATGAAAATCTATGCTTATGCTATGCTTTCTTTTTATCCTATTTTTATCTGTACAACTTTGAAAAGTATCTAGGCCTTAAATCTACACTTCATCAGAACATCTCCACCCAGCTGGAATTTCCTCCTGTCCCTTCTGAGGCCACTGTTTGCAGTGTCCCCACCAGCACCAGTGATCTGCTTTGTATTACCATGGAAGAGCCTTGTCTTTTCTAGAACTCTAGTTAAATATAGTATGACAGTATGTGTTCTTTTTGTCCTGGCTTTTTGTCACTTTCAATCCATCTGAATTTCCTTGTTTTGAAACCATCTCAAAATTACATAAATATTGCAAAACCGTGCAAAGTAATTTTTTCCTAAACCATGTAAAAAAACAAGTTTCTCACCACTTGAGTGTGTATTTCCTACAAAATAAGTGACTGACGCTCAAAATGCCATAGCACATGCTTTCTACAAAAGTTAACTTTCTTGCATGTATGGGGAACAGCACTGTCAAAATGATAAAACTGACGTCACACATTGCATCTGTCGTAATGATCGCATCCCAACTGTGTTTTGACCACTTGCCCCTGCATGTGGAACCCAGAACCAGAGTCTGCTTATCCCTTTGTCTTTGCCCTCTGTCACCTTTACAGATTTGAAGATTACAGCATGTTACTTTGTAGCCTGTCCCTTAGGGCATTCTTTAAGACCTGATTCAGCTTGTGTTTTGTTGGCAGAGCTGACTAAAACTTGATACTGCCTTCTCTTCACGTCAGGTGGCCTGTGGGTCCTTGTACCAGTCATGCTATACTGGTGAGGTTAACTTTGTTAAATTTGCATATGTCAGGTTTTTCACCAATTACTCTTTATAACTGACAAGAATTTTGGGGGACCCAATAGGGGAGCAGAGGCAAGTTTCCTTTGCACTTGTGCAAGTATCCCATTCCTCAATGAACACTCAGTTCCTTTGTTCACTCCCTTGTTTTCACTTGTATAAATGTATGGCTCTCTAGTCTGCTCATTGAGTCACTGCTACCATTATTAGCGCCATTATCTTAATCTCAACTGTCTCTGTTTCAAAATGGCAACGCTTTTAGCTCAATCTCATGATGATTTTCAATGCTTAACCACTGTCTCTTCCTTGGTACAGCATCAGCCCCAGGCTTATTTTTATCTCACTTTCCCCGGACCAGACCAGCTTTCCAGGACCACCAGTCTATGTTGAGTGGAAGTAGTAGTTAGAAGCTAAAATCTAAATGCTGTTTGTGTTCACTGCTATTGAGAGCATCCTCTTCCCATGTTTCTCCTCGTGCACAAAGCAGGAAATGAACACCTATGAACACATAGGCAATGAACTCTTTTATTCCGGAATGTACCATATATATGGAGGCACGTTCTACTTCAACCTCAAAGTGTGAGTCTTAAGCTTAATTGTCTTGCTTCTCACACCAATAGCAACTAATTCCAATTTCCCTCTCTTTGACTCTGCTTGGTTACTAAGTCAAACCTCTTTTTTTTTTTTTTTGTTTGTAACTAATATGTCTTCTTTTGGGTACTCATCCTGCAAAGGAGAGGTGTCTCACTTCTTTCATGCTCTGGACATAGGGGTCCCCTTAAAGAATGGCCACTTCACCCAGGATCGTCCTTAACAAAACATAACAAAGCCCGACTAGCCCACTGGCCAAGCCTGACTAGCCTCCCTTGGTTCTCCCACAGAGTGTGTGTACTCCTCAACAGGTACATGGGTAGAACTCTAGAGCTGGCTTCATAAGGATACCCTTTAGATTTTGATAGAACTCTAGTGCCTGGACCACAGCCATTGCCAATATCCCTGGAATCCCATTTTAGCATTACCACCTTAGATCAGACTATCTCCCAGGGTGAGCTCCTTCCACAGCCTGTTTTAGGCTCAAAATCTAGACTGTCGCCTGATGAAGGTTAATATTCAGGAGGATGCCTATATGTTTGTCTTTGGATTCACCTTCCAATTAGCTTCTCTAGGATCGCGAATTATAAGCTCACTGTCCTTTATTTATGGCTAGAAACCAAATATGAGTGAGTACATCCCATGTTCCTCTTTTTGGGTCTGGCT
>NC_022027.1:7780824-7784596 GCF_000317375.1 Microtus ochrogaster | reverse complement strand
TGCGCATACTGGCTTTGGGGGAGCCTAGGCAGTTTGGATGCTCAACTTGCTGAACCTGGATGGAGGTGGGCGGTCCTTGGACTTCCCACAGGTCGGGGAACCCTGATTGCTCTTGGAGCTGATGAGGGAGAGGGACTTGATCGGGGGAGGGGGACGGAGGTGGGAGGCGGTGGCGGGGAGGGGGCAGAAATCCTTAATAAATAAATAAAATTAAAAAAAAAGAAAAACAAAACAAAACAAAACAAAAAAAAATCTAGACTGTCCATATTTGAGGATGACCTCTTCACCCTACTGGACTGTGATTCTCTGCTCTGGACCTGCTCTGTGGACCTGTTGGTTGTCACTCACCATCTTCTTGGGTTCTCATAGTCTGTACCAGACATGATTTTTATTCAATGTACTCATTATTTCTCATTGCTATTGTGAGCAAATATTTTAAAGTACTTTATAGGCATGCTACTCCTAACATCACTTAACTGATGACATCATATGCTCGAATGCTCCAAGCAATGGATGGTCACTTATTTCTGCTGGTCCTCCGAGATGTTGACCCACATGCCAATCACAGTTTTCTAGTTCTGCTTAGGCAACAATGGTACATGCAACACTGGTTCTTCACAGTGATGGTTGTTTCATTTCTCTAGCACACTTCTTAGAAGAGGCTATTCCCATCACCTGAGTAGACACATTCCTGACATCTTTTGTGTCTAATGCAAATATCTAGCCATGACTCTGCACAAATACCTTCTTTGCTGCACTAGTGCTCTGATACTTACAATGGGACCCTTGCAATAAAGAAACATCCATACTAATCTCTGCTCTGGTTGGCTCTTGTTAGGGTCCTGGAGAGGTTCCACAAAAGACCACGGTGCCAGGTATGCAATCAGTAAGAGTGTTTATTTTTCCAGCATGCTGGGGCCATCCATCCCACATAAAGGCAGAATGGAAATGACCCCCAGAGAAGCTGTAGGCTTCTTTTAAGCACAGCTAGGGGAGTTTCTAGAGCAGTTAGGTCATTTTAGCTATGACTGGCTTAAGCAGGTGGCAGCCATATTAGTACATTCTGATTGGCTAGGGCTAGCAAGGGCTGGTTAAGGTTACAGTTTTTCCTTTTGGGGGCAGGCCTGACTGTGGCTCAGGTCTGGCCTGGCTTGGTGTGTCATGTACCAGGCCTCCATGTCTTTGGTAGAAGGTGTTGGAGATTGATTGTTCATGGCTCCTTCAGAAGGTGCTTACTCAGTCTCAGGAAACCAAAACTGAGGCCTGATCTCTGAGAGAAGACCAAATGATCTGTTATGGTGTCTGCTCCATCTCATCAGTTCTGGCACAGCTGAATAGGTGCCCACCCATGGTGCGGGAGAATTGTCTGTATTCTGTCAATCATGTTTTAAATAAACGCTGATTGGCCAGGCAGGAAGTATAGGCGGGCCAACCAGACAGGAAGTAGAGGCGGGGCGATGAGAACAGGAGAATTCTAGAAAGAAGGCAGCCCAATCCTCCCATTCCTGCCCAGACCACCGAAAAGCAAGATGTAACCTACCCTGATGAGAAAGGTACTGAGCCATGTGGCTAACATAGTTAAAAATAACAGGGTAATATATGTTATAAGAGCTAATATAAAGCGTGAACTAATGGGCCAATCAGTTTATAACCTAATGTAGACTCTCCATGTGATTTTCTTTGTGTGATTTTCTTTGGGACCTTGCCAGCTGTGGGGTACTGGGCAGGACAGAAACCCTAACAAATCAGGCCTTCCATGTTACACACCCAATACTCCTCAGTTACCCATTTCTGACTCCCAGAGATGGACACTCTCTTCTCATACTCTCCTCGTTCATTGTTGACTGCACACAGAGGGTTCTCTTTTTCTTTGGGTACCTGTCACCCCACTTGTTTCTGACCCCTGCTCTAGCTTATCACAGGTCCTGTCCTGTTAGTGTGGATGCCATTCTTGCTGTCCTACTTGATAACTTCAGCTGACTCAGAAAGGGACCGATAGAAAACTGTCCGTTATCCTTTTTAAGCATCTTCAGTTTGGCAACAACACTCTGTGGTTGCTTTTTCTTTAGTGGGAAAGAAATATCTGGTTGCTCACAACCTTTGAACCTGGGATGCAAGCCCAGGGCCAGTATGTGCCTACTTTCTGCTGGTTGAAACTTTTAAGTAAAACAGACAGGCTGTCTAGGGCTCCCCATTTCCACAGGTGACTTCTTTCTGTGGGGTTATCTGAGAAAACATACCGATAGTAATTCTTCCACTAAAAAGATTTTGAATGTATATTATTCAGAGATATTCAATTAGCACAAAACATTTCTGTCTTTTTATTTTATTTTACATTTTTGTATCTTAGCCTTAATTATCATTTTAAATGGAAAACATTTACGTTTCCCCACGGGCATGTTTTAGAAGGAAATCCTTGTCAAATCTATGTGGCCAATGCTAAGTTTCGCAGCTTTCATGAAACTCTGGTTTTATGACTCCAGTGAATGTTGTTTTATATAAACAAGTAACATTGTAAGATTTTATAGACTTAAAATGGCGTTTTAACAGGCTTTAAGATTTTCTTAATTTATAAGACAGTGGAGTGCTTTAATCAGACTTTTTAGTACCTTGAAAACACACACACACACACACACACACACACACACACACACACTCCAAAATAATAACTTTAGTGTACAAGGAAAAGGAAAAAGAAATAAAATGACAATAAATTTTCTTAATTATTCTCAAAAGTTCTGAGGGTAAACTGAGTTTTATCCCATCCTGTCTTACACACAGTGTAATGCAGAAACTATTGATGGAATCAACTATTTATGAGATAATAACATTAACAGAGCACAAAGATTAGTAGCTCTGTCTTTGGAAAGAACAAAAACTCTTTTGCCTGCTGGTCTACTTGGGAGGGACTTTTTATCTCATATGGTAGATATTTCAGGACTTGGTTCTTTCCTTTATTGGCAGACAGCTAAGTCCTATGGGTCCTTATATAATAAACAAGGCTGGGGGAGGGGGAACTTGGTGCATTTGTGCACCTTATTGCCTGGAGTTTTACATCTGAACCAGGTCTGGTTTCAGTCCTTTGATATCTGAGGCTCATCAGAGAAGTTCCTCAGAGGATGGGCCTGGCCAGTGGTATCTACAGCACAGGGCAGTGCATTGGCATACGAGAGGATGAGTGACAGGAAGAGCCATTCCCTGCATGCCTGTAAAGCACTTCAGGCTATTAACTTTGATTCTTCCAAACTTGGCATGGCAGCAGGATTGGTACTGAAGATTAAGATCTGTGTCTTGGCTGAAACTCTTCACCATATAGCTCAACTGCTGCACTGGGGTGAGTCTCTCCTGGGGTTATGGCAGTGTGCATTCCCCAGGGTCAGCCCTGCAACAGTGGATCTGCTCAGGCATCTTAATTTACATGCTAGGCCCTCCTCCTGCCTCCCTGACTTCATATCCACAAAGACCAGGTCCTAAGTTTGCTGTCCACTCCATTTAGTTTCTCATGACCACCTTGTTATTTCTATTCAGGTACTTGGCATGCCTTTCCTGAGCTCAGGGTCTCACTGCACAACTACAAAATGCAAATCTATTCCATATTTATACTAAAGCTGGAATCTACCACTCTAATACGTTTTCGTCATTCCAAAGAAGAATTGAAAATGACTCACTAAGTTTACATTTTATTTCTTTCTCCTTCCCTCTTTCCCTATCTCCCTACCCTCTTTCTTTCTTTCTTTCTTTCTTTCTTTCTTTCTTTCTTTCTTTCTTTCTT
>NC_022027.1:7757569-7780724 GCF_000317375.1 Microtus ochrogaster | reverse complement strand
TCTTTCTGTGTAGCCCTGTGTTGCATTGTCAACATTCAGAAATTCATGCTGTCTATCATCAGGACTGAACATTTCACACAAAGATGTCACATATCTTTGCAATCCCAACAGCCTCACACCCAGACATCCAGAGATCCTTCCTCTTTTTGCTGTTCTTGTTGTATGGATGATCAGATTTTCTACAGATTCCCAGCTGAGATCATAGATTTTCAAGGCTTAACACATCTCCATTCTTTGCAGATATCCATTGCCCTTCGAATCGAGCTAGAGGTACAATCAGATCTTCACAATTTGATAAAATTAGTTCATCTGAGGTGAACAAATGATGTGAAATTTTATTTCTTGAATCCACTGATTTCTGGAGATGGCTTTGGCTTGACACATTAAAAATAACCTCTGAGAAAACTATGAGCAACTTCAGGGGAAAACATAATACCCATATTTTGGGAAGAGAGTTGCCAAGGACCATCAAAAAGGGCAGCACAAAGAGAAATGAAAATTATGACACTTCTTGCCCTGTCGTAAACATCCCTACTTAATAATGTCCAGTTGTTGCTTACAGAAAATAAAGGATATTCCGTGGTAGGGCTGGGTGCCTGCACAGGCAGATGCCCAGTACTTAACACAGACAGGACAAATTGTTCTATTTTATTTGTTTTAAATCGATTCTTCCACTTCAGTGGAAAAAGGAAAAAATAAGACTGGGACAGTGTGTGTAAGCAGCTCATTAACAACGCAGGCCTGAGTGGTTGTAGGGCAGAGCGATGACAGCACAGCTTTGTGTTCCTTCAAGATGCAGCACTGAGCACAGGATGCTGTGGGTGCTTCCAAGGCACTGCTAGTGTTGAAACGCAGCATTAGGCAGGGGTAAAACCTTTCCTGTTGCAGGAAGAGTCCCAGGATGGAGAGAGGTGTGAACAAATCATCAGCTCAAGTGTCTGCTGAACTCCATTTCTCTCTTCATTTTTGTTAGTTTTGTTGTGCTGTGCCTGAATGAGTTAAAAAGAAAAGAGATAATTAAAGGGTATCTGTTGCTGTTTTTTGTTAATCTAATGACGAAAGGAAGCACATATTTAAAAACAATGTATAACTCTCCATGTGATTTCTGTCAAACATATATGTGTTAGAACCAGTGAACATAAAGCCAGGCAGAATTTCAGACCTTTTATCACCCTTTGCTGAGAGGAGACTTCCTAACACACACACACACACACACACACACACACACTCATACCATACCACACTGACATAATCACACTTACATCTCACACGTATGATGTGGGATTTCTCTCTGTATGCTGTGAATACCATTGGTTAATAAAGAAACTGGTTTGGCCTGATAGGGCAGATAGGCGGGAAAAACTAAACTGAATGCTGGAGGAAAGGAGACGGAGTCAGGGAGAAGCCATGGAGCCACTGGACACAGACATGCTGAAACTTTACTGGTAGGGCACGACCTCATGGTGATGCACCAGTTAATGGAGATGGGTTAGCATCTCCATTAATGGAGATGTAAGAGTTAGCAAGTAAGAAACTAGAGCTAATGGGCCAAGCAGTGATTTAAATAATATGGTTTCTGTATGATTATTTTGGGGCTGAGCTGCCGGGCAGCTGGGAAACAAACAAGTGATCTATTTCAACACACATACGCACACACACTCATGTCATACACACACATGCTCACATACATGCTCACACATTGACACACTCATATCACACACACATGCTCATACACTTACACATTCAGCCACACTCACACACTTTTGCTCACCTACATAAATTCACACATACACTCACATACATATATTCACAACACACACACTCATTCTACAAGACACTCAATGCTCACACGTACATGCTCACACATATGCAATACTCTCACACCACACTCATACAAACACACACTCATACAAACACACATGCTCTCTCTCACACGTACACACTCATATCACACACATACATGCTCATACACATACACTTACACATTCAGCCACACACACATATGCTCAATACATAAACTCACACCACACACATAGTCATATCACACCACACACATTGCTCACACATATGCACACACTTACACCACACTCACACATAAACACAATCATACTATACACACACATGCTCTCTCTCTCATACACACACACCTCAGAACAAGAGTATTTGTTAATATTATTCCCTCTCTTCCTATTTGTCACAGGGAGAGTGTGATTTTTCTAAACTAAATGATAGACTTCATGCTAAAGCAGTTAAAAGCAAAGGCCGCTTCTTGAGCCTTGAAAATCTCACTAGTTTTTCCAATAAGACAAAGGTCTCTTGGTGTTTGTGGTGGTGTGCCAGACCTAGTGTGGACTGTGAGCGCACATGCTGCCCATGGCTTTTGCAGTCTCAGAAGGAACTTCCATTTCTAGATAACATAACAACCAATATCCTTAAGAAAAATTATTTTTCTCCAACCAAGTATCACTGGATCTACCAAGCCCATACCAGTGCAGGCTGCGTGCCCAGGACTAGCTGACCAATACAAGTGAACTCACCCAGGAGATGCTGACCAATATAAGTGAACTCACCCAAGAGAAGCTGGCTAATACAAGTGAACTTCCCCAGAAGAATCTGACAAATACAAGTGAACTCGCCCAGGAGAAGCTGACCGATACAAGTGAACTCACCCAGGAGATGCTGACCAATACAAATGAACTCTGATATTTTTGTGGACTTTTGGTTTCATTTTGCTTTGTTTTGGGAGACTTTTTTTGTCTTATTCATCTTTTGTTTTGATTTTCATATTTTCATATTTGTTTTTGCTTTTTGTTTTTGGAGAGAAAGGGAGAGTAAGAGAGGAGGAGATGAACAAGGAGAGAGGGAGGGAGAGGAAAAGAGAGAGAGAACCCAGAGTTGCAGGGTGAGCAGAGAGATGGGAGGGCTCTGTGAGGAGTTTGGAGGAAAAAAAAAACATAAGCCAAATGCATGGCATAAAAACTTAAGAAAAAGAGAAAGAAATGTTCATGGTGGTTTGGGACATGGCCATGAGCTGACTCAGATGTTAAGAGTACTGGTGCAAATTCCGTTCCCAGCACCCATTTCAGGCCATTCAACCACCTGGGAGTGCAGCTTTCAGGGATCTGACAATATTTTCTGACTTCCACAGACACTGGCACACACATGGCATGTGTGGTCCTGCTCCTGTACATACATGGACACACAAACACACAGACACACAGACATACACACACATCTCGGCTGGAGAGATGGCTCAACAGTTAAAAGAATCTGCTGATCCTACAGAGGACCCAGCTTTAATTCCCAGCACCCATGTCAGGCAGTTCACAGCCACCTATAACTTGTAACTCCAGCTCTGGGAATCTGATGCTACGTTTGGTATCTGAGAGCAGCTGTATACATGCAGATATGCAGAAACACACACACACACACAAATAAAATGAACATGTCCCACTGTAGTTCTCACACACTGTTGGCACCATGGTGAACATGGAACACATGGAAAGGGTCTGGAGGTTCAACACAATTGAAACAAATAAAGGTACCAGAAAACCTACCACAGGGTACAGATCTGAAAGAATTGAAATTAGAAGTCTCCATGCTTAGTTGAGTATAAGACTGTTTCACAATAATCAAACTATGGATTCAACCAAGGTGTTGAATAAATATAATAAAAACGTGATATGTGTACAGAATGGAGTATTATTTGCCAGTTATGGCAACCTGGGTGAAACTAGAGGAGAGTATGCTAAGTGTAACAAGCAAAAGACGAGACATGGATGCTCATGCTGGCCCTCTTTGGATATAAAGGATGACAGTGATTTACAAAGAAGAGAGTAACATGCAGGTCACTAGAAGAGAAGGCAAAGGAAGGAGGACAGAGAGGGAGGACAACAGGTGCCTACAACAGCAGGGGCCTTCTGATGCTCTGCACAGTAAGGCATCTTCAGTGGAAACCAACTTTTATCATTCAAAGTAATGACAAAAATGGCAGCATTTCAGGCTACGGAGATGCCAATCACCCCTTTTCTCATCACACACTAGATGTGTGTAGTGAATTATACAAAGTACCCAACAGCCCAGAAATAGGGACAAATATTGTCTATTAACTAATAATAAAACTTAAACGCCTCCTTTACTCCCAGCCTACCTCTGATCACATCCATGACCCTTGACATTCCATGCACCTAAACACATGGTTGAAAATAACGCGAAAAGATGAGGGCTGTCTAAGCAGAAACTTGCCTGGTTTCCCATTGGTTTACGATACCTTACACATGGAAGCTTTGTGGCATTTATACGTATTTTGTTCATTGGTTTTAGAGAAGGTCTCTGCTTCAGCCTCACTTTGGCAGGTCCTCGCTGCCCTGCTCGGTGCGGAAAGCCACAAGTACTCTGCTTTTTCAGAATGACATTTTGAGTCACTTCCATCGTATCCTGTCTTTGCAGCCGCTGCTTTATTTAATCTCACATATGTCACATGTTATTGGTGAGCAAACCCTATATATCTGTGTGGCACCTGGATGCCTCCTTGCCTGAGCCAGGGGAGACACAGAAGCTCACACGCTAGTAACAGAAGCAGGATGGCTTCTGACAGACAGATAGGCAGCAGGAACTCTGGAAGCCTGGGCTCCTGAGTTCCAGGAAAGCTGTAGGCAAGGACCAGGATTCTTCTGTGTGTGGTGTTCCTGCACAGCTGAGTATGGGACCCTAAGAGGTTGTCCTCTTGGGATTTCATCCCAGGGTACTCTTGGTCCTTTGGCCACAGTTTTGACGGAAGGCGTCCTTCGGAGAGAGGTGGGCAAGCCTGCTGCTATGATTGGCTTTCTGTCATAGGATGTTGTTCTCTGCCACATCTACAGTGTGTTCAAAGCCCCCAGGAACCTGTTTCTAAGCAGCCCCATAGCACTGTGTCAAAACCTTTTCCATCTCTCTTCTGCTTTTCCCATAAGGCTTATAAACCCCAGCAATGAGTGTACCATCTCTTAGCATGCTTAGCCCTGTCATCTGTGCCCCTGTCCCCATTTCGGTACCCGACATTTTTAATTTTGTGGCTTTTCCTTGCTACCTTCCTCCAAACTATTTACTTTAGTTTTCATAAAAGAAACCACAAAAAAAAAAATCAAAGACTTTTTGTTATTGTGAAGTGAAGCCCAGACAGGGAAAATGAACAGTAAAACAAGCCCCCCCCCCATTCAACTGACCCCGATTGTATAGATCAATAGCACATCACACAAAACCAGCCCTGACTCGTTGGGATTAAACCCTTCGGGAGCTTCGGTGACTCCTCCCCTTGATGATCCCATCCCTGAAGCTCAGTTTTGCTTACATGGAACTTTATTCCACTTGAATAACAAAGGATGTGTTATTTTATGTGTGTGTTCTTTTATTTAATATTGTGCTGATGAGTCCCATCTAAATTATCCCACATCCAAGCAGTTTGTTCCCTCATTCAGTGCCGGGGACTCTCCCTTTGTCTGAGTATGCCACAATGCACTCATTGGCTGCAAATGTCTGTAGACATCTGGGTTGTTTCTGAGGTTGGGCTCTTACAAATAGCACTTTAATTAACATTCGTTTACGTGTCTCTTGGTGCAGATGTGACGTGTTGTTTCTCTTGGGCACATGCCTACTGGAAGTGGAGTTCCTCGGTCTTAGGAAAGGTTTACTTCTAAATTTAGTGGTGATTGCCAAACACTGTGTTAATTCTCATTCTCCCCCCCCCCAAGTTTATCACCCTATTAAAAGCCAGTTTTTCTCTCTGTGATGTTTTTTTACTACTTAAAATTTATACTGTGGACATTTTCAACTGTGAGTCATGTTTTAGGAGTTAGAAAGAAGTTTGCAAACAAAGTAATTGTAGCTTTTTAAAGATGAAATTAATTTCAAGAATTTAATATAGTCAATGTATTTGTCAGTGCCTCCTCAAATTCATGGATACACTCTCTCTCACACATGATACTTATGTTTAGGTGTATGTAAATAAATATACAGATACAGCTTGCCGCATCCACTTAGTGTTACTTATGCGTAGTTGTTTCTAAGATGGAGCACTTGGCTAACCACTGGATAACCATGTAGGGGGTTTCTCCCTGGGGAAGACTGATTTTTCTCTCCCTCAGCCATCATTAATTGCCTAATGGCCTGTAGCTCTTCACTTAGGGCTGGTGGCCTCCTCCAGCCACACGGGCATGTCACCGGGTGTTTTGTGACCGAGTTGTTGTATCCCATGGGTACAGCCCCCCCCTCCACTGCCCCAACTTGGCCTTTTTGTACTGTATGTCAGGGGCTTAAATTCAGGGAGAACAAGAAAACTTCTAGGAGCCAACCATGCCTTTGTGTGGAGGCTGGTCGCACTTCCTGAGCTAAATTTATTATTATTTATTGTTGCTTCCTTTATAGTCAACAATTTGAAGTACGTGTTGAGGGGTTAAGACTGCGGCAGGCATTTTCTCTGTGGGATTCGTGCTCAGGGTCTCTGGACTGGTTGGGATAACACATGGGTGTGGCCTCAGATTGTGCAGTTATGTGTACTTTCGCCTTTCTTCACACAACCCTGTTCGACTTGGTAAACGTGGGGTTTAGTTTGGCTTTTTGTTTGCATTTTTTTTCCTCACCTAACTGTTGCTTATTCTCCTATGGGAAAAAACCCAAACTATGGAAAAAAAATTTAAATCCCCCTCCAAATTGATTTCTCCCTTGTACCTGTTATTGTTGTGCGGTTACATCAGCTACGGAAAATTAATAAGTTTTTTGAAAAGAGCGGCCTTAATATTCATTCAGTTAAGAGCAGTTAATGTGGCTTTAATGCTGAGAATATCTAATAATGTAGTAGCTTTCAATTCAGTTGAAATACAGCATACTTCAGATTTTATTTTTATATTAGAATTGGATCTTGAAAAGAAACCCTATGTAGCATAAAGCAAACTATTTATAAGGATTTAATTCTTAGTGTTTTATGACTTGCTTGGTTAATTCAGTCTACAGTGCTCTCTGTCCCACCCAGGAGGAAGTCTAGTTGACAGCTGTCCACTGAATGCACAATGCTATGGAGAGACTCAAGGGTTCAGTAACCACTCCTGCAATAAGAGCAAGAATGGTCAAGTGATTAAGTGATTAAGTGATTAAGGGGTGACCAGCCCCAATGTACAGAGAACCTACAAGTTCTATCCCCTCTTCTTACCCACGGGGAAAGACACGAAAGAAGGAAGGTCAGTAATGTGGAATCAATGATCTTGGCCCTAGGCTGCACTGTGGCTTTGAACTCTGCAGAGACAGGTGAAGAGAGAGTCACGCCCAGAACCAATTAACCTGGAAATACCCAGGCCCACAGGCTGTAAATGGTGCCATCAACTGTTTCTTGGAGGTTGGTGGTACTGTGGTTCTAGAGTTAGGAAATCCTGGAGGCAAAGTCTTAGTGTTCCCTCACACTCTCGTGGTTTTCTTTAAGAATCCCACTGCTTCTATGGTGCAGAGGCAACAAAATCACACCCACACACCTCCACACCCACATATACACACACACCTGACAGAGTCCTGGTGACATACGTATGAAATAGGCCAGCACATGACTGGTGTGGGAAGTCCATCTGTATATGTGTTGCTTTTATTGGTTAATGAATAAAGAACCTGCTTTGAGGGTAGAACAGAGCTAGGCAGGGAAAACTAAACTGGATGCTAGGAGAAAGAAGGTGGAGTCAGAGAGATGCCATGTAGCCTTGCCAGAGACAGACGCCAGACAGAACCTTGCTGGTAAATCACAGCAATGTGGTGATACATAGATGAATAGAAATAGGTTAAATTAAGATGTAAGAGCTAGCCAATAAGAAGCTAGAGCTAAGAGTCCAAGCAATGATTTAATTAATACAGTTTCTGTGTGATTATTTTGGGGCTGAGCTGCTGGTAACAAACATGTGGTCTCCTACAACAAGCGACTGTAAGGCAGAACTGAGCTCCAGTAGAAGCACTGTAAAAGAGGCTTTCACGGGAGTCCTGCTTTTCTATTTCATGCAAGGCAAGAAAAATCCAAAGTAAAAAGTAAAGAAGACTAGTGATAGTGTATCAGAGGGACTTGAGCAAACAAAGCTGAAATTTGGTCATAAGACTATAGGGTGTTTCCTTCCATTCCCTTCAGAACAAGGACAATGACTAGTGACAAAGAGGTTGTGACAGCATTATAAATGGATATATTCTTCAAAGGATAGAAAATTCTCAGCATATATACATATATATATATATCTTTAAGTTTATATTATGAAAATATTGCATTATATTAAAAACAAAATATTTATGGTTAGTTAACTAAATCTTCACCTTTGGAATTGATGTCCGACTATGTGACACAAAAATTGATGTCAATGTTTAAAAGGTCCTTTATGGCCATAAACTGTAGGAACAGAGTCAGTTTGGACATTTGCTAGAAAACTTCATGTAACAACAGCTAACTCCTGTTTTATTAATCTCATCATGTGACATGATCCTCAAACAGAAATGCTCTGGAGCATTAGCAAACCTTTACAACATGGAAGGCAGAGATCAACAGGCAGATCCTTAGATCCCAGTGAAACTAACTAGGAACCCATTCCATGAAGGTGACTAGAAACAAGCAAATACTTAGAGAGTGAAATGCTTGTTGCCAAATGACTTGAGTCAAAAAAAAAAAAATCTCAACAAGCAAACATGTTTTCAACTAGCTGAAAGTAAAAATACAACTTATCCACGTTGGTTGAATGCGGCAAATGCAATGACTAGAAGCTGAGTACTTACAGCTTATGAATCATAAATTAAACCATATTAGAAAAGAAGAAAGAGCTATGACTAATGCTCTAATCTTGGAAACTAAGTGAATAACAGCAATTTCAACCTAAGCCAAGCAGAAGTAGATAAATAAGGAAAGTCAGCTCAAGTCAGTGAAGCTAAAGAGAGTTTATCAATTAGGGAAACTGGAAATCAGAATTCTTAGAAATGATTATGAGAATGGTTAGCCGTGTAGTCCAACTAGCCTAGAAAACCCAAATTACCATCAGGAAAATGAAAAAGAAAGTCATCACTCCTGTTCTTATAGATATCACAGGTATCATAAAGAAGCATAATTGTGAGATTTTACATGAAATAGACCAAAGGCACAAACTCCAAAATTCACTTACAGAAATAGATAGCATAAATATGCCAGTATCTGTTAAAGAAATGAAATCAACAATTGAACCCAAAAGAAATATCAGTTTGATTGATTTCACCAACTTAGGTAAAAATGAAATTCTATCTCTAAAAAAAAATACACTGTTGATAAAATAAAAATAAACCATGTTGGATAATAGGACAGTAAATAAGGGCTTGTGAGCTGCTCAGAAGGTAAAGGCACGCACCACTAAACCTGATGACCTGAGTTTAAATCTAGAACTCACATGGTGAATGGAGGGAATCGGCTTCTTTAAGCTGTCTTCTGACTTTTACAAGTGTATGGTAGCATCTACACACATAAACACTTGTGTGTATACACGCACACTGTCAAAGAATTATAAAGAAAATGTATTAACAGTCTAAAATTCAATAATAGAAAAACAAAAATCATTTTAAAAATTGAGCAGAGATCTGAAAGTGAACCTCACCAATGAACATGTACAACCACCGAGTAAACACGTGGAAAGACAGTCATCTAATGACCTACAGTGTCACTCAATGGCCTTGAATAAACGTGTAAGTGTGTGCTTGTGTGAAGAGAAGGGCTGCTGTCCTAACACACTTTGTACATAAATGGCATCTTTCCCCACATGGAAAAACAAAACCATTCATAAACCCTGAGAGAACTAGTATTAAGTCCATGTTAGAGCTGTTGCTTCTGGAACTCTTGTACGTGTGGCCTGGAACCAAGCAGTGGAGGAGGCAGATGCTGCCTGTGGCAGACAAATGGACTTAGAAGACAATGTACAGACTCTAAGCAGATGTAGCTCAAATGATCCTTGTTCTGGTTTAAACTCATGCCTGGCTAGATAAAGGTATTTACATATAGAAATAACTATAAATACACACATATCTATACATGTACACAACAATCTATACATAGGCATTTTTTTTCAATCTCTCAGATATGAATGTCTGGAAGTGATAAGGTTATAGCAGCAGGAAGCACACCTGGAGCCTTAAATTTGATCTTGGATTCTGAATTCTGGAATGCTGGAACTCAGGCAGGAAATAGAGATGGTGATTCTGGAGCAGCCTGTAGTGCCAGGAAGTGAGGAAGCTATCAAAAGCAGACTAACAAAAACATACTCCCCGTCAACAGCATCGTGATAGATGGGCAGAGAAGTTGGCAAAGGAACTTCCAACTGACCAAACTTGGAGCAATTTGGCCACAAAAATGTAGTATGTTATAACTCCAATTATAAAAATAAACACAAATGAATTAATAATAACTTCTTCAAGAACTAAGTCTAAGAGAGATATTTACAGAGGACATTTTTGTTTGGATACTAAATTTCTTCATAGGCCCATGTGTCAAATGTTTAGTTGCTATTCTGTGGTGCAAGTAGAGACTCATATATCAGATAGCTTCCATATCAGATGTTTACATTATGATTCATAACAGCATCAAAATTACAGTTATGAAGTAGCAACAAAATAATTTTATGATTGGTGGTCACCATGGCATGAGGAACTGTATTAAAGAGCTGTACCATTAGGAAAGTTGAAAACCACTGCTCTGTACCATGGCTTCCCATAATTTGAAAGTTACAGGAGATTGACCATAAGCTGAAACCTTTAAACCAAGAGTCAGCATACATCTTTCTTCCTTATAATTCATTACCTCTGGTCTCTGGCATAGTGGGCAGGAAGGTGACTAGCAGAGGAAAAGAAACAATTCTTCCATAAAGAACGGTGTGTAATTTATAGACATTATACATTATATATAGCTATCACCACCAAGAAAGAGAAGCATAAATCCTCACATTTTAAATGAGGGCTGACATAATGACTTTGCCAAGAGAGGATCAAAAAGTAACTTTTCGTGGGCAAGAAATCTGAAAACACCTTATCGTCCAGGTGATCAAGGACAGGAACAACCCTCGGGTAGAAACTGTGTGCTTGATTCGTCATGATGGGGGTAGAAATGTATCTCTATGGCCTCCTTCCTCAAAACTCAATACCTTAGTTCCAATATGATAAAGATATCACATGAATATTGTCAGAAGTTTTTCATGTGACATAATTGCCCAGTGTGTCCCTTTGATGTGAAGGTTTGAAGGTTATCAAAATAAAGAGTTTGAGATATTGTCAGAGCCAAAAGGAGCCTAAACAAGCATTATGATGATAGATAACTCAGGACCTTGTGTGAGATGGTGGATCAGAAAGAAGATATTAGGTAAAAACCAAGGAATTCAGTAGCAACTTTAGCACACAATAGTACATCCATACCAACTTATTAATTGCAACAAAAGTGTCATTTAAATATAAGACATGCATGGTAGAGAAAACTGTGCTTAGAGGTGAATCTAAAAGTTGTGAACAATCTTCTCAAAGGTTCCTGCAAGTCTGAAACTCTTCTCAAATACATTTATTATTTTAAAGGTGTGTTTTCTTTGAGACAGGGCTTCCTATGCTGTCTACCTGATCTGGAATTTCGGGGCTCAAAGGATCCTCATGCCTTAGCCTCTTAAGTATCTATGCAAAGGCCATGCCATCTAGGTAGCCAACAGCTACTGATGATGAGTGGGAGGTGTCAGCACCATTATTGAGTCAATGGTATACATTTCAGTTTGGATGTCTTCGTTATGTTGACCTCTTTGGTGATGGGCAGAGTACTGCTTTCCTTGGTATCCAGCTTCTTTCACTGTCTTCTAAAAGTAGAAATGTCTCATGTCACAAAAATAGTGGTCACTAACACTTCACTGTATGATAGCCAGAAAGCAATGAGGGCAACAAGGGGACATTTTTGTGTCACAAAAGGGAATGATCAGACCATTGGGAAAGGAACATTAGAGTTGAAAACTGACCTTTTTCTCTAAAATACTGAGATATATAATTCATGGCAGCATCTCTATTCATAAATATTTTCTGAATTCTCTTCCTTCAGAGTGTCAGAGATTTTTTTCCCCATGTTGTAGTCAAATTTTACTTAAGGACAAATAATACAAGCATTATGCTAGCTTTAAAGGAAATGACATTTTTTGGTAATGCTGGGATGACCCAAGTTTAATCTTGCACCTCCTGTGGTTTGTCTGACCTTAGATCCTTAAAGTTCCTCTGAGCCTCACTATGAACGAAATCTCAGCAGTGCCTGGGGTGTAAGGCAGAAGTGCAGATGGTTAATGCCTGCTCACTACTGTCTTTCATCCATTAATCCCATATGGCCCTTGTGCTTGAGCCATAAGTGGGATCATTGTATTAGAAAAAATACCAACAAGTCATACTTAGATGATCAAGTAATTATCCCCTAATATCATCTCATTACAGCTTAAAACATTCTACAAATTTTTTTGTATCTCCAAACAAACACTGTCACCTGACCTAGTAATCAAATGCAACGGTCTGTGCTTCATTGCTCCACAATGTGTAGAACATAAATGAATCAATGAAATGCTCTTCAGAGGGTGTAAGAGAACATGGAATGACAAAATGCTTGACTCTGAAATTTTTGAAGATCCGAGTTGGAAGGACTAGGAGATCCTAAGCAAACTGTGTTGATGGTGGTGAACCTCGCTGGTTCCTATAGTGGATTTCCCAAGTCTAGGGTAGCTTCCTCAGTCCAATGGCTATGTCTGCCTTTTGAGCACTAACAACTGACTTTCTCTTAGCTGGCTTCAGTGTGGCTGGGAACAACAACAAACAAACAAACAAACAAAATGACTTAAGCGGTTTCGGCACTTACATCTGTCTAATACTGTTTCTAAAAGATAAAAGAACAGCTCTTACTTAAGATCAAGACATATTTTTCGTTAGTGTTCAGAAATTTTCCCTCCTAATGTGTTGTGAGATTTTTTTATAACTGTCCTTTACCTCAGTCTTTGGAGAATATCCAAGCAAAAATGACTGCACACTGCCGGTCATGTTCATGGGAAGGTATGAATGAGATTTTCAGAATAGGGAGCCGCTCTCACAAAAGGGCCTTGCAGCATGCATGATTAACGCTAAAAACACCCACCCATGTTTGTTTCCAGACTGATGGACCATCCTGAAGTTTCCTCTAGTTACTACATCCTTAGACACCATAGACTTTGGTCCTGTACTGTACCTCACATTTACAAACCTCTCATTGTAAAATCCACCCTGAGAAACTCAGTGTGAGTTAGTATTGAGGGACCAGGTTGGAGTGTCAGTGCTGCCTGCACCTAACAGAACATGAAAAAAATAATAAACCTATGGTTATTAACAGCTACCAGGTTCCAGGTCCAGAGTTGGTGCCTTGGGAAAACCTGGTCTCCCAGTTCACCTGGCTCTGAGAATCTCCACTAAGCTGTGACTTACACACCTGCAAGATCATCCCTGTGTCCACTATCCAGAGGCCTCCTGAACTATGACATAGCAGCCAGACTCTTGTTCATTGAGTGGACAATGGTACTAGACTGGAGGGCATAAGCCAAGCCTAGGGGTACTTTGGAAGGTTGTGTCATCAAAAGGCTGACTATTTCCTTCTAGTACTCTGGAGATCTTGTCTACCCTTTCTTTTGACTCTGGGAAGCTCTGTTTCTTAGTAACAAGTTGTTGCTATTTTTCCGCTGAATTTAGCTTCACCAGACTATTTTTTTTTTTTTTACAATATCTATTACAGGATACTGAAGAGGAAAAAGTCTGGAATTAAGATGTGTCCTAGCTAGTTTTGACAGTCAACTTGACAACCTAGGGTCACCTGAGAAGAAAAGCCTTATCTGAGGGATGGCCTGGACCAGTTTGGCCTGGGGTACATCTGTGGGGATTGTCGTGATTAATTGGCTCAGGAGGACCCAACCCATTGTGGGTAGTGCTATGCCTAACAGGCCGTCATAAATTACATATGAAAGCTTGTAAAATAGGAGACTGTGGCTGAGCCAGGAAGTAACATTCCTCCATTGTTTCTGCTCAGGTCCCTTCTTGAGTTTCTGTCCAGACTGCACTCAGTGAAAGACTATGACCTGGAAATCTAAGTCAAATAAACCCTTTCCTTCAAAGCGGCTCTTGCTCATAGTGATTTTTTTTTACCATAGCAACAGAAAGGAAACTGCAGGTTATTTCTGAACTTCATCTTCTGAGAGCCGATTGTCTGGTCGTCTGGAGGGTGGTGTAATGAACAAGATTTTAGTAAGGGCTCAGTTGTCTCAGGTCTCTTCTTAGCTGCTCCGCAAGCTCTAGTCCTTCTGACCTCCAACACACCTCTTTCCTGGGGACCTATCAGCCCCAAAGCCTGCTTCCCTCTCCGTCTTCCTTTGAAGTTTTATTCTGATTGCACCTTGGTGCTTTCAGACAGCCATGGCAGCGTGTTCCAGCATCACTCGCAGCAAAGACTGTAAGTTAACCCACCCTGAGGATGGCAATGAAGGTTGTCCCAGCCGTGTATTAGTAGAAGCATCCTGCCCTGCCTGCATATATTTCGAATGAGCTCCATCTCCACGACTTTCCTGCTTCCCTGCTTAGAATCCCAGGACCCATCTTTTAACTAGTAGGTGCCCAACCGTTGCCTGTTTGCCTAGAGTGGTGTAGTTCACACTTGAAAGTTTTGCCGCTGCATTCTGTAGCGTGTTGGTACTGTCTGGTTCACGACCCGGAGCTTTAATACTTTACTTTCTTGTCTCACATTGTTGGGCATTCCCTACTCTCTCAGTCCTCCTGCGCTCTGAGTTAGCTCAAAGTCCAATTTAAAGTATCTTATCCATCAGGAGTCTTTGAGAAGTAGTTGTGAGAAAACCAAAAGGCAGATGAGCGTAACTGACGACAGTACATTTGAGACTACCAGTCAGGACGTGAAGTGGACAAGTCCCGGTTCCCCCCAGTCAGAACCCCATTTAGATTCTCTCCAGGCCACTCTAAAGCCCTGACTGGAGAGGCCAGCTATTTTTTTTTTAAAGATTTATTTATTTTGTACACAGTATTCAGCCTCCATGCCTGCAGGCCAGAAGAGGGCACCAGATCTCATTACAGATGGTTGTGAGCCACCATGTGGTTGCTGGGAATTGAACTCAGGACCTTTGGAAGAGCAGACAGCGCTCTTAACCTCTGAGCCATCTCTCCAGCCCCCAGCTATTTTATTTAGTGGGAGTAAAGGGAGATTGAGGAGGAGAGCAGGCAAAACATTTTCATCTCTATGCATGCCTGACTCAGCAATGGGTTTGCCTCCTTCACTAAAGAACCTGGGACTCCCAAGGGAGTCCATCCCCTGAAGGAGCTTCAGGTACTAGAGGCCAGCAGGGGCTAGGCCTTAGGAAGCCAGAGCTCCTGCATTCAGGAAATGAATTCCTTACAAGAGCCTATTTGGTTCTTTCTGGTTCTAAATTAGAGTCAGGGACTTAAGTTAGGGGAGGAATTAGTAACTAATGGAAACCTGGTTATTTGGGGCCAGTTTATTTTTATTTTTTTAATTTTTAAATTATTTTATATAAAGGAATACTTCTCTGTGTAAAAATCCTGTTTGTTTTATGTAGACCAGGCTGGCCTTGAACTCACAGAGATCTGTCTGCCTCTGCCTCCTGAGTGCTGAGATTAAAGGCATGTGCCACTACACTCTTTTTTCTTTTAATTATCTGTATTTATTTGTGTTTTATGTGCATTAGTGTTTTGCCTGCATGTGTGAATGTGTTGAAACTTCTGAAGCTGGAATTACAGACAGAAAGGACCTAACATTTGGGTGCTGGGAACCACGCCCCAGTCCTCTGAACCTGCCAGGGCTCTTAACTACTGAGCTATCTCTGTAGTCCAGAAATACTTTTCTTATTGCATGGGTTGTTGGAAATATGGTTCTCACTTCCTACAAGACTGACAGGCATCCTATACAGGATGCTGCAGAGAACGGACCAACTTCCAGAGCTGGCTGTCAAAGACTGTGGGTCAGAATTCTAATTTTATATATGTTAAGACATCTTTCATTTTTATATTTAGTCTCACAACTTTGTTTAACAGTAGAGGCAGAGAGAGAGGAACAGACACACATGCACACACACACAGAGAGAGAGAGAGAGAGAGAGAGAGAGAGAGAGAGAGAGAGAGAGAGAGAGAGGGAGGGAGGGAGAGATCTAATGATTTTATACAAACAAATAGAGCTGACACACAGAAAGACAGAATGATGGGGACAGAAAGAGGGGAGGGTAAGAGAGAAGAAGAAGGAAAGGCAGAAAGAAAAAAGAGGAAAAGGGGAGTGAGAAGAGAGAGAGGAGCAGGACAAATGGAAGGGAGCAGGGCTGAAGGGATGGAAAACAAAGAAAGGCTTTTCTGGAGGCCTCAGGGAAATACCTTCATGCATTTATTTGGCTTGTGTTGCCTTTGCAAGCCCATTGCCAAGCAAGGGTAGGGCCTGAATCCTAGAAAAGTCTATCTGAAGAAGACAGAAAATTCATCTCAAAGTTTTGTCTTTCTTGCACATGTTCAATGATTTAACTTTAAAACTCTGTCCCCGGCACCTGGAACAGTTTTGGAGAGGAAAAGATGCCATGCCCAGTGTTCCACTTTCAGAGGAAGCCCCCCAGCACTGTTACACATGGAAGCATTTCAATGCCTAAACATAGCTGCGTGTTATTATTTACACATGGTGTAGCTCAGGGGGACGCTGTGCACACAGATTTTCTTGTGAAACAATCGATGTTGCCTCAGGCTTCTGAAGTTCATCCACATTTATTTTGCTGCTAAAAAGTTAGGAGGGGAAAAAAAACTGAAAATAATCAAATCCTTTGCAACATGCTTGGTACATTTGAAGATTCCATTGCTAAATGTTTTCTTCTTTGTTCAATGTTAATTATAAAGGCTACTTCTGCCACAAGTGAACTTCAGCAGTATATGCTTAGGTATATAATAAAGTAATAAAAATACTAATAAATGAGAATTTTGTCATTCATTTTTAAAAAGTCTAGCTATTGAGCAATGCCATGACTAAGATATATATATTGTAATATCCAAACTTCAATACCATTTTAACTCACAACACAAATTATCATCAAGAAAGGCCAGAAAAACCACTTCAAATATGAATATTGATCACAATTTAAAGATAAATAAAAGTTTTTCATGCTTGGGGGGATTCCCACTATGAACAGTGGTGTATGTACGTTGTGAGGCTGAGGGGTTTAAGTTGCATACACCCACCAAAATTACTTCCAAGCTCACTGTAATTTGAAGGCCCAAATATTTGTCTTTTCTTTCTCCCTCACGGATGTATACAGTCATGATATACATAAAACAGATGGAAAAGAAAAAGAAATGCTGAGTTCCTGGCAATGTCTCATCTCTTAATAGTTCCAGTTTGGAATAGTTATCCTGGGAAGCAGAACCTTACTTTGATGGCGTCCTCTAGCCAGGACACTATCGAGTTATTCCCTTGGAGCAACTGGTGTTGGTTAGTCAGATATCTGCCTTCATCTGTCAGTGCAGATCAATTGCACTGAAACTCTTAGAATTTCTTCTAAACCAGTTCTGTCGGGCTTAGAATTTATGCATCATCTAATCGGGCAGTGGGTGTAGCAGTCAGTGTCCCATAGAGGCATGAGGGACAAGATGAGGGAACAGAGGAAGGTGGTCTTTAGTAAAGGGCAAATAGAAACCCCCTTTATTAAATTCCATGCTCATAGCAGCACGAATGTGAAATGTAATGCTAACTATAAAAGGAAAACTGGGAGACAACCCAAATGCTGCTTGGTGGAAAATTATTATATGTCCATTATTAAGCAAGCAACAGAGTTCTTGAATTCTGTGTGACGTTTGGTTCTTTGGAGCAGGGCCATGTGGCTTGTAAGTGTAGCTTCTTGGGACAGGGGGTCAGGAGTTTGAAAGGAGGTACTGGGTGCCCTCAAATGGAGCCAACTTCTGCTGGAGACTGTGGCTCATTCTTCTTAGGTCTGCCTGGAATGGTTTAAGTTTGATGGGATGGAGGGGATCCGGTTAGGATGGGGAAGAGAGACTATGGACTCAGTTCGGGACTCGTTGTCCTTGGCAAGGCTTCAGGAAAGACTTCCAACAGGGAAGTCGGATATGTGAACTTGGAGAGCTACAGTGGGGCCGGACACAAAAGTTCAGTGTGGAATGGCTTGCATACAAGCGGGGGCAGGGAGTATAATACTGGTTATCATCACTTTGGAAGAATTGCAGGTGAATTAAATTTCATGAATGTGCCTGGCGCGGGGGAGCCTCAGAGACGGCTGACAGATTTTTCGGGTCTATTCTTTTAGGCACAAGCTACAAAGCTTGATCCCCTTCCACCCGTCTCCTATCATTCTTTGTGAACGTCTGACCATGGTCAGCCAAGAGCTGAGATACGCTCAGATCTCACCAGTGAGAGCGAGACTTTGCACGACTGGTAGCAGCCATGTGTGAACATTTCCCTTCTCCCCACTGCACACCAGCCACACCCTCAACATCACAGAAGGGGCTTGGCGATTCTGGGGAGGGAGGGCAAAATCATGAAAGAAAGGTAAGCTGCTTTTGAATAAATTCAAATGTAGTCCTTGCAGTTTTAACTTGGTTGTTTATTAATCGGGGAGAAGAGAAAATTGATGATGTTTTGGGACTGTCGTCCCCAAAGATTCGCTGTTCTAGTTTCTAGCACTGAAGGGAAATGCTAGGCATATTCAGTTAGCTCTATATCACATCTACTATGATTTTGATTTTTTTTTTCCAGTAGAGATGAGAAGAAGCCACATTTAAGAACTGCATGATTGAGCTGAAACCAGAACAAACCCAACAGGACAATCTGGCCGATGTGATCCATAGTGTTTTCTCTCTTCACCCTGAGAGCTATGCCTATAGGGAAATAATGCTGGGTAAGCTGGATCTCAGCAAGGAAAAGCCAAAGGTTGGGATTGCCCAGGTCTGAGGTTCAGGGAATTGCTTCCAAGGCGAGCTTTTTAACAACTGCCCACACGTCCTGGAATAAGTACATTTCTCTTCCTGAACTGTGTTAGTTTGTTGTCATTAAACACACTCATTGGATTCAAAGTTCAGAATATACAGATGATATGACTAGACTTTAATGCCATTTCTCTTCCTGGTTTCTAGCAAATAATAAATTTTGCCCTCCAAAATGTAGGGAAAAACTTGACATGATCATGGGCTAAGTTCTATCATTCATGATGACGTATTTTCATATTTGTGCAAATTCATGTAATTTCATTTACTAGTCCCTCCTCTCTGTCTTTTCTGTTCTGTTTGAAGCATGTACACACTTCATCCAGGGGAAGCTTTGAGGCTTATTCATTGTGGTTATCAGCTACCAGAAATCAGCACACAGAAAAAACAAAACAAAACCGTCAGCATCAGATGCCATGCCAGGAATCTGCCTTTCCCAAGGACATTTTGGGAAATAAGCCACAAGAACATCCCCTCCTTCCTGCCACCTGAGGAGTCAGCTTAGATAAAGAGGCACTGTTATTTAAGGCAAACATCCTAAATTAAATGCTTTTGAATAGCTTAAGATTTTTTAAGCAAAAATCTTTGATGCAATTTAATGAAATAGTATATAATTATTGGTTTTATTCTGATGTGTCTCTTTGTGATACTATCACCACAATGAAGGTAGCACCTCTCTCTGTGATCTTTTGTTTGTTTGTTTATTATTACAGCAAAACACTCAACACGAGACCCCTTCTTATGTTTTAAGCGTAGCATACTGCATCACAAGCTCATGGCACTGTGTTGTGTGCCTGGCTTCTAGAATGAACTGACTTCAGCATGCCCACTGAGCTTCAGTATGATCCGTCCAGCATATTGAAATCAGGACCGCGAGATTATCTACAAATGTATGTACAATATTACTTAACAATAGCCAAGATATGCCCATCTGTAGGTGGATAGATTAGAGATAACGGTCTATATACAGGCTGGTACATGACTATAATCCCAGCACTCTGGAGGCTGAGTCAGGAGAATCTCAAGTTTGAGATCATTATGATCTACATAGGGAGATTGTTTCCAAGCAAACAAACAGGAAAGCAATAGGCACACAGCAGAAACCCTGTACTAGAGCATGCACATACAGTAGAGTGTGATTTAGCCTTTAAGGAGCAGGCACCTTCCGACCACGTGTGTTTAGACTGATGAGCCTGGAGGACATGGCACTCAGTCCATCACATGCAATTCCACTAAAATATCATCTTTCAATAAAAGGCATCCTGAGGGCAAATATGTCTGAGCCCAGTGTCTGGAGGGAAGCACACCCTAAGATAGCCACTGTCAGACCTGCGGACTCTTCATTTTGGTATGTGGCTAGCTATGAGGGACATTCACACTTGCAGATCACCTAACTACACCTGGAAGGAGGTGGGTGGTCCTTGGACTCCCCATAGGGCAGGGAACCTGGTCTGCTCTTCGGGCTGATGAGAGAGGGGGAGTTGATTGGGGGAGGGGGAGGGAAATGGGAGGCAGTGGCGGGGAGGAGGCAGAAATCTTAAATAAATAAACAAATTTAAAAAAAAAAGAATAAGGATCATGTTGGTATAGCTTCATAGTCCCGCTGTCTTGAACATTTGATTTGGATCAATTTCTGCCATAATATAAAATGAAATAAAACAAGAAATTTCAATAATAAAACCTACCAACAGGCACCTACTTTATAAGTATTCATACCTCTGAATGAAGTCAGTTTCCTCCATGTTGGCCCCGTTGCACCAGCAGGGCTGGTTTGCTTGCTAGAGATGGATGACAGAGCACGCTCTATTAAGGGCTTTCTCAGGAAGATATGCGAGTGTGAATGCCCATCAGAAGTATGTATGTGTGTGTGTATGTGTGTCCTAATCAATGCATGAGAATATATATGTGTACATGTATCAACAACTGAGAAAAAACGGTCATGAGAGAGAAAGCAGGTGGGATTGTACATGGAAGGGCTTGGAGGGAGGAAGACAGAAAGTGACGTATGTGTATTTTAAATTCAAATAAATTTTTAGTTTATTGAGAGTGTTCTGGTTTTATATATTATTATTTCATTACGCTGACACATAATTTGATGCTTGTTTGATATCTGGCATCTTGTATTTTACCTACCACCTTTGAATGTAGGGCCACAAATGAAATCACTTTTTTTTCCCCTCTCCAAATACTTTGTTTTAGTGAAAACCAAGGCTCCAGGCCTAGTCAACTAATTCTAAACTTTTGTACCAGCCCATTTCCCTCTGGATTTAAAGTGTATCTGAGCATGTCATGAGCATAGCAAGAAGAAAGGTTTGGTTTTTCAGAGGAAGCCTTAGTGCCTGTGTCCTTGGTCCCTCCCCAGTGCTCAGCTCTGCCTGCGACTACATTCTTCCTCTGCTTTGTCCATGAGGTCAGCATCTTTCCCACTCCAAGTTAATTCCAGATGCCCCTTAATTTCCCCTTAAACTATGAAATAATATTAGGGTTTTTTTTTCCCCTATTTGCCTTTGATGATTACATCGAAACCAGTAGGTCTTCTGAAAATGAGGGATCTAGTACAAGCAGTGTTGGCGCTGGCTGTGCCAGGTTTTGTGTGCTACAACTGTTTGTCCTGAGAGGAGTTGAGGTGTAAGGCCTCCTGAAGTGAGAACCTGAGATCCGCGTCCCTGCTCTTCTGGACCGTAAGGTCACCCTGTCCGGCTTGTGGGACAGTGATTGACCCTGACTTCTGGCTGAAGTGAAAGTAGTAACTGAAGAGCAGACTTCCTCTAGGTTTGAGTTTTCTGTTATTGTTTTATATTAGTGCAGTTTGATTTAACTCGGTGAAGGCTTCCTAAACCTGATCTTCCGGTGCTCGTCATCTTTCCTCCTGGCACACACTGCAGCTGCTTCTGAGGATGTCGCTTTCAGGAGTGACACGGGTCTTCCACTCCATCTTTGACAGTCCTGTCATTTGCCTGACATTGCACAGTCTTCTTATTCATGTCCTATATGCTGACTTAACCTTTCCATCTAGAGGGTGTCTTAATGAGGGAGCGTCTTCCTTTGTTTGTGTTGTTTATGTTTCTTTGGTGTCGTTCTCCCCCCCTTGAAGAAGTGGTTATTGTCCATCTGTTCCCTAGGAAGTGTGAAGCTAGATTATGGCGTAAGCCACATGCAGGAAAGAAAGTAGAATTTAGGAAATAGTGCTGAGATCATAACCTGAGTAATGAGTTCCGTAGGTATTTAATTTGTTCCTTGTAACAACCTAGAACAAGCTTTATATCAGCATTGCCTATCATGGTGAGAAAACTAAAGTCATTGCCTCCCAAATCACCTCCTTCAGCCTCAGAGTGAGAGGCTGTGGGGTTGTTTCAAGGTCCTACTGCGAGCACAAACTCGTGGAACAGCTGGACACAAACCGATGTTTCAAAGGAGGGAAAGAAAAACAAAACTTCAAAAGAGGAAGAATTGTTGCAATTCCTTTTCATGTTCCCGCCACAGTCTCCATTGACTAGTCCAAGACAAAGGAGGGAGGGAGAGAAGAGCGCCAGGTCCTCCTCCTCCTCCCTGGCTTGTCAGGGTTATTGCACGAATCCCATCAAAAGGCATCAGGGCAGGGCCTGGGAGGCCAAGAGCAGCTATCCAAAGTTGGCCTCCTTGCCCCCCTTAGTGCCATTACAGCTTTCAACTGTCCCCATTGATCTGGACAGTGCTCTTGATTTCCACCTCAGTTTAGTCCTCTGGCACACAATGTTGACCATCAAACCTTGTCATCATGGCCCTCTCATCTGAACTGAAGAGTCAGAAACACACCACAAACATGCAAGGAAGTCACAGTGCCAGCCTCATGGTTGTGCCGTATCCTCACGCTATTCTTCCTGTTATTTTTTATTTAATGCCATATTTAAATTTGAAAACATTCCAAGCAGTCCATATTTTATCTGAGAAGATTGAAATCTAGAGAAAATGTGTGATGTAGAAAAATGGGGGATATGAGCCCAGGCCCTGCCTGATATTAGAGTCTTTCTAACTATAGTAAAGGACTCCCTATTGATCTGTATACCTAGGCCAGAACTCTAACTTGGGAGTATTATTTTTAAATTGTAGTACCATCCATTGTCCTCTTCCTAAGGTAGAGTTTCTGTTATCATTTATAAAG